>NW_027286866.1:0-238410 GCF_022747635.1 Hetaerina americana
ATCCCGTATTGTCCGGGGGGAAATGGAGTCCTTAAGTCTTCTAGCTCTGGCATCTTTTTCTTAATTTTTATATGCATGATCCAAGCGACCAATGTATATATTAGTACGAATAATTTGCGAGACCTCGGTGCTGAGCCATGCGGATCAAATTTATTCAATCATTTCAATCTTGCATTGAGTCGTCTTGCAGCCAATGATTCCAACACTAAATCCATGAATATTTATATAAAAACTCATACATTATGGCACCCTCATTTCTTCTTCTTGGCCTTATGGTTAAGATCAAATTGAGGTCCGGCCCCCGGTGCACTTTAAAGTCCGCAATGGACCGGTAGCTTGAGCACCGAGGCCGCACGGCCGCTTTAGGACCCCCGGGGAAACTCTTCGTCAATCCCGTACGTATCCGTGCAGGGCGGATGATTTGAACTACGCGCGGTTTCATTTTCGGCCGCGACGATGGTCAAGCGACAGTTATTCGAGCTTTACGCCCGATCGGTTTTGTTGACCTCCTCACTCCAGCAGGTATTTGTGAAAGATTATATAAACCAAAAAACCATCATCTCAAATCGTCAAACAATTTAAATGTCTTCCCGATTCCACTCGTACTGGCCCAGACCAGCCATAGAAACCGAAAAGAGGTTGAGTGCCTTCAGCGCGTAACTCGGCCGCAACCTGGCCTATGCAGCTGGGAATCACGCGCCCAATGCAAACTTTGAAATTTTGAAATGTTTCGTTCCGCGGTGTCTCAGACCGCGGGGAAGCAGAGCGGCCCGGTCCGGAGGGGACCTGGAAGCGCACCGTGGGCCGGACTACGTTTTGATCTTAGCCATAAGGCTAAGAAGAAGAATCGGGGGACCAAACTGTATGATTTTTCGCGGACGGCGCTCCTACGCGCCGAAGCGCCTTGGCACGTGCCACCCGTGGGTAGAAGGGGAGGGGAGGAGTCGGGCTCCTACGCCTCGACTTTCCTCCTCTACAGAGTGCGAGAGAAGGAGGGGGGCGGGGGAACCAGCACGCGAGGATTCATTCTCGTGGGCGCGACGCGCTAAATTTAAAATTTATTAAGTTGAAATTTTTCGTTCCGCATTCCTTTAGAAAACGGGAAAACCCTCCGTCACACCCCTCTGTCTTCAGCATTTACATCTTTTAAACATTTTGTTAGTTCAAAAGGAAAAATTTTCAATTAACATTCCACGGTGTTTCAGGCCGTAGAATATTGTCCACCAGGCCCCGTGGTGCCATGATTTAATGCCCTCACATGCCCCCACGTCCTTCACATAAAAACGGGGGGGGGCGGGTACCATTAGAAAAGCATCCTCGCGTGCTAGTTCCTCCGCCCCCTTCCACCTCTCGATTCTGCGGAGTAGGAAATTCGAGTCGTTGAGGCCCCCTACTCCACCGGGCGGTGTGTACGAAGGCACTACGGCGCTTAGGATGCGCAGTCCGGTAAAAATCATACACTTCATCTATATCTATATAATACTCCGCAAGCAGCCGCAAGGGCGATTGACGTGGGGTGTTAGGTCACCAACTGTAAAAAGGAAATATACCACATGCAAAAGAAACAACACGCAAAGATACACCCACAGCAGCGCACACACTCATGCAAAAATCCCTTCATCGAATACTGATGCAAACGCCTATACCGTAAAAAAACTAAAAAACTGACCCCCTTGATGCAGCACGGAAGCCATCCTACAACGCGGAAGCAAGGACAAACAAGCAAGAAATTTAAACATCACCACCACATGAAAATGTACCACATAGCACTCCACCCCGAAAGAGTCTGCAAAAGGCAGGGAATGCGACCCAACGTTGCAGGTAGCAGGAATTTCCCTCCGCGGAGAGGGACGAGGAAATGAAATGGAAATTTAAAAACAGATGAAATAAACACAAATGTGGTCATTCGGAAAGAATGGATTATAAAAAACGCATAAGGTTAGTGGAAGAGCATGCAATATAAATACAACTAATGATTTTTTAGACGCTGAGGGTGGCTAGTGGAATTTCTCCTATCTATAACCCGTCAGTTGCTATCCCGTATTGACGGGGGGAGAAGATGTCCTTAAGTCTTCTAGCTCTGGCATCTATTTCCCGAATTTTATATGCATGATCCAAGCGACCAATGTATATATTAGTACGAATAATTTGCGAGACCCCGGTTCTGAGACATGCGGATCAAATTTATTCAATAATTTCAATCTTGCATTGAGTCGTCTTGCAGCCAATGATTCCAACCCTTAACCCATGAATATTTTGACGAAAACTCATACATTATGGCTCCCTCATTTCTTCTTCTCGGCCTTGTGGCTAAGATCAAATTGAGGTCCGGCCCCCGGTGCACTTGCAAGTCCGCCATGGACCGGTAGCTTGAGCAACGAGGCCGCACCGCCGCCATAGGACCCCCGGGGCACCCTTCGTCAATCGCGTACGTATCCGAGCAGGGTGGATGATTTGAACGACGCGCGGTTTCATTTTCGGCCGCGACGACGGTCAAACGACAGTTTTTCGAGCTTTACGCCCGATCGGTTTTTTTGACCACCACATTCCGACAGGTATTTGTGGAAGAAAATATCTACCAAGAAACCATTATCTCAAATACCCAAAAAATTTAAATTCCCCCCCGATTCCTCCCGTACTGGCCGAGACCAGCCGTAGTGACCGAGAAGCAGGTTTAGTGGTTTCAGCGCCTAACTCGGCGGCCATATAGACTTCATCCTGGTGGGTTCCACGCGCTGAATTAAAACTTTAAAATTTTTTAATCTTTTGTTTCGCGGTCCCTCAGACCGCGGAAAAGCCGAGCGGACCGGTCCGGAGGGGGGCTTGGAAGTGCACCATGGGCTGGACTCTACTTTGATCTTAGCCAAAAGGACAAAAAAAAGAATCAAGGGACCAAACTATGATTTTTCGTGGACGGCGCTCCTACGCGCCTAAGCGCCTTCGGACGCGCCACCTGTAAGTGAAAGGGGGGGAGTAGTCGGGCTCCTACGCCTCGACTTTCCTCCTCTACAGAGTGCGAGAGAAGGAGGGGGGCGGAGGAACCAGCACGCGAGGATTCATTCTCGTGGGCGCGACGCGCTTAATTTAAAATTTATAATTTTGAAATTTTTCGTTCCGCGGTCCATTAGAAAACGGGAAAGCCCTCCGTCGCCCCCTCGGTCTTCAGCATTTACATCTTTTAAACATTTTGTTTGTTCAAAAGGAAAAATTTTCAATTAACATTCCACGGTGTTTCAGGCCGTAGAATATTGTCCACCAGGCCCCGTGGTGCCATGATTTAATGCCCTCCCATGCCACCACGTCCTTCACATAAAAACGGGGCGGCGGGGGGCCATTAGAAAAGCATCCTCGCGTGCTAGTTCCTCCGCCCCCTTCCACCTCTCGATTCTGCGGAGTAGGAAATTCGAGTCGTCGAGGCCCCCTACTCCACCGGGCGGTGTGTACGAAGGCACTACGGCGCTTAGGATGCGCAGTCCGGTAAAAATCATACACTTCATCTATATCTATATAATACCCCGCAAGCAGCCGCAAGGGCGATTGACGTGGGGTGTTAGGTCACCAACTGTAAAAAGGAAATATACCACATGCAAAAGAAACAACACGCAAAGATACACCCACAGCAGCGCACACAATCATGCAAAAATCCCTTCATCCAATACTGATGCAAACGCCTATACCGCAAAAAAACTAAAAAACTGACCCCCTTGATGCAGCACGGAAGCCATCCTACAACACGGAAGCAAGGACAAACAAGCAAGAAATTTAAACATCACCACCACATGAAAATGTACCACATAGCACTCCATCCCGAAAGAGTCTGTAAAAGGCAGGGAATGCGGAGAGGGACGAGGAAATGAAATGGAAACTTAAAAACAGATGAAATAAACACAAATGTGGTCATTCGGAAAGAATGGATTATAACAGAACGCATAAGGTTAGTGGAAGAGCATGCAATATAAATACAACTAATGATTTTTTATGCGCTGAGGGTGGCTAGTGGAATTTCTCCTATCTATAACCCGTCAGTTGCTATCCCGTATTGACGGGGGGAGAAGATGTCGTTAAGTCTTCTAGCTTTGGCATCTATTTCCCGAATTTTATATGCATGATCCAAGCGACCAATGTATATATTAGTACGAATAATTTGCGAGACCCCGGTTCTGAGACATGCGGATGAAATTTATTCAATAATTTCAATCTTGCATTGAGTCGTCTTGCAGGCAATGATTGCAACCCTTAATCCATGAATATTTCGACGAAAACTCATACATTGTGGCTCCTTCATTTCTTCTTCTCGGCCTTATGGCTAAGATCAAATTGAGGTCCGGCCCCCGGTGCACTTCCAAGTCCGCCATGGACCGGTAGTGATGTTTAAATTTCTTGCTTGTTTGTCCTTGCTTCCGTGTTGTAGGATGGCTTCCGTGCTGCATCAAGGGGGTCAGTTTTTTAGCGGTATAGGCGTTTGCATCAGTATTGGATGAAGGGATTTTTGCATGAGTGTGTGCGCTGCTGTGGGTGTATCTTTGGGTGTTGTTTCTTTTGCATGTGGTATATTTCCTTTTTACAGTTGGTGACCTAACACCCCACGTCAATCGCCCTTGCGGCTGCTTGCGGGGTATTATATAGATATAGATGAAGTGTATGATTTTTACCGGACTGCGCATCCTAAGCGCCGTAGTGCCTTCGTACACACCGCCCGGTGGAGTAGGGGGCCTCGACGACTCGAATTTCCTACTCCGCAGAATCGAGAGGTGGAAGAGGGCGGAGGAACTAGCACGCGAGGATGCTTTTCTAATGGTACCCGCCCCCCCCGTTTTTATGTGAAGGACGTGGGGGCATGTGAGGGCATTAAATCATTGCACCACGGGGCCTGGTGGACAATATTCTACGGCCTGAAACACCGTGGAATGTTAATTGAAAATTTTTCCTTTTGAACTAACAAAATGTTTAAAAGATATAAATGCTGAAGACAGAGGGGTGCGACGGAGGGTTTTCCCCGTTTTTAAGGGACTGCGGAACGAAAAATTTCAACATAATATATTTTAAATTTAGCGCGTCGCGCCCACCAGAATGAATCCTCGCGTGCTAGGTCCTCCGCCCCCCTCCTCCCGCAATCAGTAGAGGAGGAACGTCGTGGCATTCGTGCCCGACTCCTCCCCTCCCCTTTTACCCACGGGTTGCACGTGCCAAGGCGCTTCGGCGCGTAGGAGCGCCGTCCGCGAAAAATCATACAGTTTGGTCCCCCGATTCTTCTTCTTAGCCTTATGGCTAAGATCAAAGTGTAGTCCGGCCCATGGTGGGCTTCCAGGTCCCCTACGGACCGGGCCGCTCTGCTTCCCTGCGGTCTGAGAAACCGCGGAACGAAACATTTCAAAATATCAAAGTTTGCATTGAGCGCGTGATTTCCAGCTCCATAGTGGCGGCCGAGTTACGCGCTGAAGGCACTCAACCTCTTCTCGGTTTCTATGGCTTGTCTGGGCCAGTGAGAGTGGAATCGGGAAGACATTTAAATTGTTTGGCGATTTGAGATGATGGTTTTTTGGTTGATATAATCTTTCACAAATACCTGCTGGAGTGAGGAGGTCAACAAAACCGATCGGGCGTAAAGCTCGAATAACTGTCGCTTGACCATCGTCGCGGCCGAAAATGAAACCGCGCGTAGTTCAAATCATCCGCCCTGCTCGGATACGTACGGGATTGGTGCGGGAGCTTCGATCGGAGATCGCCGGCCAGAGGGCTCCCCTCGGGAGAGATGGTGCTCAGGGTGGGAATTTGAAAACCCGCCACGCCCATAGGGGTGCACGGATTCGTCCGAATGCAACACGTGGCTGGGCGATTAGAGACCTACCCCGTGTCCCATCTCTCAACGAGGGAGTGTCTCACGTCCGTAGGTCGGACGATTGGAGTGTCGTCTCTCGGGGCAAGGGGAAGGTAACGCTGCGGCGAGGATTGGACTCTGCGGAGGCAGATACCATCCCCGTCTCCAACAGGTACCAGGTGCTGTCGGATGACAGCACCACCGTACCTGCAGCCCCTATCCCTACTCCGAGGGCACTGCCTAGGATAAGGCATCAGCGGTCGGGGAGGGAGGGAACCGTTATATTAGGTAGTTCAAATGTCCGGCGTATAATGAACCCGCTGCGCCGCAGAGTCCAACAGGAGGGAGGTGTTGGATTCTTGTCGTCCTGGTGTATACCGGGTGGCGGGGTACCCCAGGCGACGCTGGCGGTGAAGGCGGCCGTCAGTAATACGGGCTGCTCCAAGCTACGCATTGTGGCTCATGTCGGGACAAACGACGCCTCGGAACGTGGATCTGAAGAGATCCTGCGCTCCTTTAAGGAGATGCACTCGGAGGTAAAACGAGTCGAGGCAGAGTTGAAGGTCCCAATTAAATTAAGTATATGTAGTATTGTGCCGCGTTCAGACTGCGGAAGGCTCGTTTGGAGCCGCATTGAGGGTTTAAATCAGAGATTGCTGGGATTTTGCCGGGGAATCGGAGCGGACTTCATTGATCTGAGGCCCGTCCTCTCATCGTGTCGGGTACCCCTTAATCGCTCCGGGGTCCATTATACTGCCGAGGCATCGCAGTTGGTAGCGCGTAGGTTACACGAACACGTGTCGAGGGTTTAGCATAGCTGGTAGGCAAGAGCGTAGGTCATATATTGGGAAAAATAAAGTAGAATCCAGCTGTTTTTGTCAATTCAGTTCAGGTAATGCCTCTCAAATCCCCAAAAATATTGAACAAACAAGCACTTGCGTTAAAACAACATATAACCCACGTAAATTTAATAAAATTGGTGCCTCTACATACATAACAGATAGCAATGCAAGTGAATGTAATTCTTTTGTCTCTGTTCACCACGAATCGTCTCAAAACAGTTTTGTTAGCGTACATAAAACCGAAAAACAAGAAGTTATTAGCCATATTAAAATTATAACATTAAATTGCCGTAGCATTAGAAACAAAATATCGGATATTGAACATATTTTTGTCAGTACAAACGCAGACATAGTAGTTGGAACAGAAAGTTGGCTCACGGGAGATATAGCAAACAATGAGGTTTTTCCAAACGGCTTCACAATTTACAGAAGGGACAGACCAAATAGGTTGGGTGGGGGAGTATTCATTGCAGTAAAGTCACATCTTAGTAGCCAACGATATGAATGCGACGTAGATGACATAGAAAGCGTTTGGTGCAACATTAAGGACTACAACGGCAGAAGCCTATACGTGTGTTCATTTTATAGACCCCCAGATTCTAACACAGATGTCCTACACAAGCTCGACGAACAAATATCCACTATCAGCAGCAGACAATGCAACAGTATTACTATAATCGCTGGTGACACAAATCTACCGTCAATTGACTGGGAAAACTACTGCGTGGGAAAATCTGCCAAAAACAGAGATTCATGCCAAGAACTCCTTCATATATTCACAAAACACTCCTTAGAACAAATAGTTAAATCACCAACACGGGGCCAAAGCATACTAGACATCTTTGCGACTTCTATGCCCGAAATCATTACTAACATTGAAATAATAGACGGAATCAGTGACCATAAGGCTATTCTTGTGGAGTTAAAAACTAAGTTCGTCAAAATAAACAAAGAAAAGCGTAAAATATACCTATACAACAAGGCAAATTTTAACGGACTAAGAGAATATTTAAAGATAAAATTACCGGAATACAAGACAAAAACACTGACAACAAATACAGAGAACACTTGGAATTATTTCTTAAATATTTTACGCGAAGGAATAAAGACGTACATCCCGTCCAAACTCAAATGCGACAGTAAGGAACCTAGATGGTACAACGGGGAAGTCAGATCGGCATTAAGAAGGCAAAGAAAGCTACAGTCAAATTTCAAAAAGAGTTTAAAAAGTGACGATATAAGTTTTGTGAATACAACCAAACAGCTACTAAAAGAATGTCGTAGTAAGACGAAAAGTATTATGCGCACAGCACTACACTCTTTTAAATCTAAAATGCTAAGCGAATATCTTGAGGAAAATCCAAAGTCATTCTGGTCCTATGTTAGGGAAATACAGGGTAAACGTCCCACTGTTCACTCTTTGAAGACGGAAAATGGAGAAATCATTACAGATAGCGTGAAAAAGGCAAATATTTTAAACCATTTTTTCCAGAGCGTCTACAACAAAAACACAAACGCACCAAACGATCCTCCACACCCACCCGGGGAACACATGAGCGATCTTACACTGACCAAGCAGGGAATAGTACATCTGCTCCGTAGTATCAAAGCACACAAGGCACCTGGTCCGGAAGAAATACCTGCTAGAATATTAAAGGAATTAGCTGACGACATTGCCCCATTTTTACATATTGTTTTTCTAAAATCGATAGAAGAAGGCTCAGTGCCTCGCGACTGGAAGCTAGCCCATATAACTCCCATCTATAAAGGCGGCGATAAGGATAAACCAACCAATTACCGACCCATTTCTTTAACATCGATCTCTTGTAAAATATTGGAACACGTTATTGTCACTAACATTATGAAATTTCTTGATAGTAGGAAAATACTAATCCACAACCAGCACGGATTTAGGAAAAGCAGATCTTGCGAAACACAACTTGGTCTCTTCATTCACGATATACTTAGATCGGGAGAAAACAACACCCAAGTCGATGCAGTATTCCTGGATTTCAAAAAAGCCTTCGACAAAGTCCCACACAATAAATTGTTACACAAATTTAAATACTATGGGATCAATGAGAAAATAATTAATTGGATTAGGGACTTCTTGTCAAACCGCAAACAAATAGTAGTCATAGATGGGTTGTGCTCAACGGAGAGAGATGTTACTTCGGGCGTCCCCCAGGGAAGTGTAATAGGGCCTCTTCTGTTCTTAATATACATAAATGACTTAAGCACACACGTTAGTAGCAATCTGAGGTTATTTGCTGACGACACGGTGATATACAGGGAAATAAGGAGCCAACTAGATCGCGAGCTACTCTCTAGAGACTTAGACAATATCTCGGGATGGTGCAATAAATGGGGATTAACACTTAATATAGATAAATGTGCAGTTTTGAAATTTTGGAATAAAGGAAGCGAGGAACAGGATATAAACTACAAAATAGAGGGTTCAGTATTGACTACGGCAAATCAAGTTAAATATTTGGGGGTTGTTCTAACACCACGCCTTTCATGGGGAGCACATATCAGGACAATATGCGGATCAGCTTTAAAGAAACTTGGCTTCATAAAACGGGTGGTGGAGAAATGTAATGAAAAAGTTAAAGAGAGGTGTTATTTTGCTCTAGTTAGACCTCATTTCGAATATGCCGCAAGTATTTGGGATCCGTGGGAGAAAATTTGGCAAAAAGAATTAGATAAAGTCCAGAGAAAATCCGCTAGATTTGCTAAAAATTGTTATGATAAAAACACAAGTGTGACAGGTCTCTTAGGGGATTTAGGCTGGGAACCACTTGAAGTGCGGAGAGAACAAGCGAGGCTTAGACTTTTAGAAAGGTTCAGAACAAACGAGTTTAAATATGACACTGAAGGAATTATAATGGCCCCACACTACTTAGGTAGATCAGACCACAAAGATAAACTAAGGGAGATAGATTCCAAGACAGATAGGTACAAATACTCATTCTTTCCCGGAACAATCAGTAATCATAATAGCAAGAAACCGAAGTCACTTTAGAAATATTAAAAACGTTGAATTTACAAGTCGGAACAAATTAAACACTATAGAGATGTTAGGTATACTTTCAGGTGCATGTGTATGTTAGTTGGTAGTTTGAGTGTTTGCATGTGTGTGGGGTGTAAGTGTTCATGCATGAATGTATGCCATGTTTTTTTATATATGATTTTGTCGTTATTGCATGCGATTTTTTTTTTATTATTTTTCTTTTCTAAATTATGGGTGGTGTCCTAGCAACCCCCGCCACACGCCCTTGCGGCGGCTTGCGGGGTATTGAGTAGATGTAGATGTAGATGTAGATTGACGGAGAGTGCCCCCGGGGGTCCTAAGGCGGCCGTGCGGCCTCGGTGCTCAAGCTACCGGTCCATTGCGGACTTGCAAGTGCACCGGGGGCCGGACCTCAATTTGATCTTAACCATAAGGCCAAGAAGAAGAAATGAGGGTGCCATAATGTATGAGTTTTTATATAAATATTCATGGATTTAGGGTGGGAATCATTGGCTGAAAGACGTCTCAATGCAAGATTGAAATGATTGAATAAATTTGATCCGCATGGCTCAGCACCGAAGTCTCGCAAATTATTCGTACTAATATATAAATTGGTCGCTTGGATCATGCATATAAAATTCAAGAAATAGATGCCAGAGCTAGAAGACTTAAGGACTCCATTTCCCCCCGGACGATACGGGATAGCAACTGCAGGGTTATCGATAGCAAAAATTCCACTAGCCACCCTCAGCGTCAAAAAAATCATTAGTTGTATGTATTATGCATGCTCTTCCACTAACCTTAAGCGTTTTGTTATAATCCATTCTTTCCGAATGACCACATTTGTGTTTATTTCATCTGTTTTTAAGTTTCCATTTCATTTCCTCGTCCCTCTCCGCGGGGGGAAATTCCTGCTACCAGCAACGTTGGGTCGAATTCCTTGCTTTTTACAGACTCTTTCGGGGTGGAGGGCTACGCGGTACATTTTCATGTGGTAGTGATCTTTAAATTTCTTGCTTGTTTGTCCTGGCTTCCGTGTTGTAGGATGGCTTCCGTGCTGCATCATGGGGTGCAGTTTTTTAGTTGTTTTGCGGTATATGCGTTTGCATGAGTATTGGATGAAGGGATTTTTGTATGTGTGTGCGCTGCTGTGGGTGTATTTTTGCGTGTTGTTTCTTTTGCATGTGGTGTATTTCCTTTTTACAGTTGGTGACCTAACACCCCACGCCACACGCCCTTGCGGCTGCTAACGGGGTATTATGTAGATATAGATGAACTTTATGTTTTTTACCGGACTGCGCATCCTAAGCGCCGAAGTGCCTTCGCACACACTGCCCGGTGGAGTAGGGGGCCTCGACGACTCGAATTTCCTACTCCGCAGAATCGAGAGGTGGAAGGGGGCGGAGGAACTAGCACGCGAGGATGCTTTTCTAATGGCCCCCGCCGCCCCGTTTTTATGTGAAGGACGTGGTGGCATGGGAGGGCATTAAATCATGGCACCACGGGGCCTGGTGGACAATATTCTACGGCCTGAAACACCGTGGAATGTTAATTGAAAATTTTTTCTTTTGAACAAACAAAATGTTTAAAAGATGTAAATGCTGAAGACCGAGGGGGCGACGGAGGGCTTTCCCGATTTCTAAGGGACCGCGGAACGAAAAATTTCAAAATCATAAATTTTAAATTTAGCGCGTCGCGCCCACGAGAATGAATCCTCGCGTGCTGGTTCCTCCGCCCCCCTCCTTCTCTCGCACTCTGTAGATGAGGAAAGTCGAGGCGTAGGAGCCCGACTCCTCCCCCCCCTTTCACTTACGGGTGGCGCGTCCGAAGGCGCTTCGGCGCGTAGGAGCGCCGTCCGCGAAAAATCATAATTTGGTCCCCCGATTCTTTTTTTTGGCCTTTTGGCTAAGATGTCCGAAGAAGAAGAGATGTGAAGAAGAGTCCGGCCCATGGTGCACTTCCAAGTCCCCTCCGGACCGGTCCGCTCGGCTTTTCCGCGGTCTGAGGGACCGCGAAACAAAAGATTAAAAAATTTTAAAGTTTTAATTGAGCGCGTGGAACCCACCAGGATGAAGTCTATGTGGCCGCCGAGTTAGGCGCTGAAGCCACTAAACCTTCTTCTCGGTCACTACGGCTGGTCTCGGCCAGTACGTGAGGAATCGGGGGGGAATTTAAATTTTTTGGGTATTTGAGATAATGGTTTCTTGGTAGATATTTTCTTCCACAAATATCTGTCGGAATGTGGTGGTCAACAAAACCGATCGGGCGTAAAGCTCGAAAAACTGTCGTTTGACCGTCGTCGCGGCCGAAAATGAAACCGCGCGTCGTTCAAATCATCCACCCTGCTCGGATACGTACGCGATTGACGAAGGGTGCCCCGGGGGTCCTATGGCGGCGGTTCGGCCTCGTTGCTCAAGCTACCGGTCCATGGCGGACTTGCAAGTGCACCGGGGGCCGGACCTCAATTTGATCTTTGCCACAAGGCCGAGTAGAAGAAATGAGGGAGCCATAATGTATGAGTTTTCGTCGAAATATTCATGGGTTAAGGTTTGGAATCATTGGCTGAAAGACGACTAAATGCAAGATTAAAATTATTGAATAAATTTGATCTGCATGTCTCAGAACCGGGGTCTCGCAAATTATTCGTACTAATATATACATTGGTCGCTTGGATCATGCATATAAAATTCGGGAAATAGATGCCAGAGCTAGAAGACATAAGGACATCTTCTCCCCCCGTCAATACGGGATAGCAACTGACGGGTTATAGATAGCAAAAATTCCACTAGCCACCCTCAGCGTACAAAAAATCATTAGTTGTATTTATATTGCATGCTCTTCCACTAACCTTATGCGTTTTGTTATAATCCATTCTTTCCGAATGACCACATTTGTGTTTATTTCATCTGTTTTTAAGTTTCCATTTCATTTCCTCGTCCCTCTCCGCGGGGGGAATTTCCTGCTACCTGCAACGTTGGGTCGCATTCCTTGCCTTTTACAGACTCTTTCGGGGTGGAGTGCTACGTGGTACATTTTCATGTGGTATTGAGGTTTAAATTTCTTGCTTGTTTGTCCTGGCTTCCGTGTTGTAGGATGCCTTCCGTGCTGCATCATGGGGTGCAGTTTTTTAGTTGTTTTGCGGTATATGTGTTTGCTTGAGTATTGGACGAAGGGATTTTTGCATGAGCGTGTGAACTGCTGTGGGTGTATTTTTGCGTGGTGTTTCTTTGCATGTGGGATATTTCCTTTTTACAGTTGGTGACCTAACAATCCACGCCACACGCCCTTGCGGCTGCTTGCGGGGTATTATGTAGATATAGATGAAGTGTATGATTTTTACCGGACTGCTCATCCTAATCGCCGAAGTGCCTTCGTACACACCGCCCGCTGGGGTAGGGGGCCTCGACGAATCGAATTTCCTACTCCGCAGAATCGAGAGGTGGAAGGGGGCGGAGGAACTAGCAGGCGAGGATGCTTTTCTAATGGTACCCGCCCCCCCCGTTTTTATGTGAAGGACGTGGGGGCATGTGAGGGCATTAAATCATGGCACCACGGGGCCTGGTGGACAATATTCTACGGCCTGAAACACCGTGGAATGTTAATTGAAAATTTTTCGTTTTGAACTAACAAAATGTTTAAAAGATGTAAATGCTGAAGACAGAGGGGTGCGACGGAGGGTTTTCCCGTTTTCTAAGGGACTGCGGAACGAAAAATTTCAACAAAATAAATTTTAAATTCAGCGCGTCGCGCCCACCAGAATGAATCCTCGCGTGCTAGGTCCTCCGCCCCCCTCCTCCCGCAATCAGTAGAGGAGGAACGTCTTGGCATTCGAGCCCGACTCCTCCCCTCCCCTTTTACCCACGGGTGGCACGTGCCAAGGCGCTTCGTCGCGTAGGAGCGCCGTGCGCGAAATCATACAGTTTGGTCCCCCGACTCTTCTTCTTAGCCTAATGGCTAAGATCAAAGTGTAGTCCGGCCCATGGTGCGCTTCCAGGTCCCCTCCGGACCTGGCCGCTCTGCTTCCCCGCGGTCTGAGAAACCGCGGAACGAAACATTTCAAAATATCAAAGTTTGCATTGATATCGTGATTCCCACCTGCATAGTCCAGGTGGCGGCCGAGTTATCCGCTGAAGGCACTCAACCTCTTCTCGGTTTCTATGGCTGGTCTTGGCCAGTACGAGTGGATTCGGGAAGACATTTAAATTGTTTGGCGATTTGAGATGATGGTTTTTTGGCTGATATAATCTTTCACAAATACCTGCTAGAGTGAGGAGGTCAACAAAACCGATCGGGCGTAAAGCTCGAATAACTGTCGCTTGACCATCGTCGCGGCCGAAAATGAAACCGCGCGTATTTCAAATCATCCGCCCTGCTCGGATTCGTACGGGATTGACGGAGAGTTTCCCCGGGGGTCCTAAGGCGGCCGTGCGGCCTCGGTGTTCAAGCTACCGGTCCATTGCGGACTTGCAAGTGCACCGGGGGCTGGACCTCAATTTGATCTTAACCATAAGGCCAAGAAGAAGAAATGAGGGTGCCATAATGTATGAGTTTTTATATAAATATTCATGGATTTAGGGTGGGAATCATTGGCTGAAAGACGTCTCAATGCAAGATTGAAATGATTGAATAAATTTGATCCGCATGGCTCAGCACCGAGGTCTCGCAAATTATTCGTACTAATATATAAATTGGTCGCTTGGATCATGCATATAAAATTCAGGAAATAGATGCCAGAGCTAGAAGACTTAAGGACTCCATTTCCCCCCGGACGATACGGGATAGCAACTGCAGGGTTATAGATAGCAAAAATTCCACTAGCCACCCTCAGCGTCTAAAAAATCATTAGTTGTATGTATTATGCATGCTCTTCCACTAACCTTATGCGTTTTGTTATAATCCATTCTTTCCGAATGACCACATTTGTGTTTATTTCATCTGTTTTTAAGTTTCCATTTCATTTCCTTGACCCTCTCCGCGGGGGGAAATTCCTGCTACCAGCAACGTTGGGTCGAATTCGTTGCCTTTTACAGACTCTTTCGGGGTGGAGTGCTACGTGGTACATTTTCATGTGGTAGTGATGTTTAAATTTCTTGCTTGTTTGTGCTGGCTTCCGTGTTGTAGGATGCCTTCCGTGCTGCATCATGTGGTGCAGTATTTTAGTTGTTTTGCGGTATATGCGTTTGCTTGAGTATTGGATGAAGGGATTTTTGCATGAGTGGGTGCGCTGCTGTGGGTGTATTTTTGCGTGTTGTTTCTTTTGCATGTGGTGTTTTTCCTTTTTACAGTTGGTGACCTAACACCCCACGCTACACGCCCTTGCGGCTGCTGACGGGGTATTATGTAGATATAGATGAACTTTATGTTTTTTACAGGACTGCGCATCCTAAGCGCCGAAGTGCCTTCGCACACACTGCCCGGTGGAGTAGGGGGCCTCGACGAAAATCATGGCACCACGGGGCCTGGTGGACAATATTCTACGGCCTGAAACACCGTGGAATGTTAATTGAAAATTTTTCGTTTTGAACTAACAAAATGTTTAAAAGATGTAAATGCTGAAGACAGAGGGGTGCGACGGAGGGTTTTCCCGTTTTCTAAGGGACTGCGGAACGAAAAATTTCAACAAAATAAATTTTAAATTCAGGGCGTCGCGCCCACCAGAATGAATCCTCGCGTGCTAGGTCCTCCGCCCCCCTCCTCCCGCAATCAGTAGAGGAGGAACGTCTTGGCATTCGAGCCCGACTCCTCCCCTCCCCTTTTACCCACGGGTGGCACGTGCCAAGGCGCTTCGTCGCGTAGGAGCGCCGTGCGCGAAATCATAGAGTTTGGTCCCCCGACTCTTCTTCTTAGCCTAATGGCTAAGATCTAAGTGTAGTCCGGCCCATGGTGCGCTTCCAGGTCCCCCTCCGGACCTGGCCGCTCTGCTTCCCCGCGGTCTGAGAAACCGCGGAAGGAAACATTTCAAAATATCAAAGTTTGCATTGATATCGTGATTCCCACTTGCATAGCCCAGGTGGCGGCCGAGTTATCCGCTGAAGGCACTCAACCTCTTCTCGGTTTCTAATGCTGGTCTGGGCCAGTACGAGTGGATTCGGGAAGACATTTAAATTGTTTGGCGATTTGAGATGATGGTTTTTTGGCTAATATAATCTTTCACAAATACCTGCTAGAGTGAGGAGGTCAACAAAACCGATCGGGCGTAAAGCTCGAATAATTGTCGCTTGACCATCGTCGCGGCCGAAAATGAAACCGCGCGTATTTCAAATCATCCGCCCTGCTCGGATACGTACGGGATTGACGGAGAGTTCCCCCGGGGGTCCTAAGGCGGCCGTGCGGCCTCGGTGTTCAAGCTACCGGTCCATTGCGGACTTGCAAGTTCACCTGGGGCCGGACCTCAATTTGATCTTAACCATAAGGCCAAGAAGAAGAAATGAGGGTGCCATAATGTATGAGTTTTTATATAAATATTCATGGATTTAGGGTGGGAATCATTGGCTGAAAGACGTGTCAATGCAAGATTGAAATGATTGAATAAATTTGATCCGCATGGCTCAGCACCGAGGTCTCGCAAATTATTCGTACTAATATATAAATTGGTCGCTTGGATCATGCATATAAAATTCAGGAAATAGATGCCAGAGCTAGAAGACTTAAGGACTCCATTTCCCCCTGGACGATACGGGATAGCAACTGCAGGGTTATAGATAGCAAAAATTCCACTAGCCACCCTCAGCGTCTAAAAAATCATTAGTTGTATGTATTATGCATGCTCTTCCGCTAACCTTATGCGTTTTGTTATAATCCATTCTTTCCGAATGACCACATTTGTGTTTATTTCATCTATTTTTAAGTTTCCATTTCATTTCCTCGTCCCTCTCCGCGGGGGGAAATTCCTCTACCAGCAACGTTGGGTCGAATTCGTTGCCTTTTACAGACTCTTTCGGGGTGGAGTGCTACGTGGTACATTTTCATGTGGTAGTGATGTTTAAATTTCTCTCTTGTTTGTCCTGGCTTCCGTGTTGTAGGATGCCTTCCGTGCTGCATCATGTGGTGCAGTTTTTTAGTTGTTTTGCGGTATATGCGTTTGCATGAGTATTGGATGAAGGGATTTTTGCATGAGTGTGTGCGCTGCTGTGGGTGTATTTTTGCGTGTTGTTTCTTTTGCATGTGGTGTATTTCCTTTTTACAGTTGGTGACCTAACACCCCACGCCACACGCCCTTGCGGCTGCTAACGGGGTATTATGTAGATATAGATGAACTTAATGTTTTTTACCGGACTGCGCATCCTAAGCGCCGAAGTGCCTTCGCACACACTGCCCGGTGGAGTAGGGGGCCTCGACGACTCGAACTTCCTACTCCGCAGAATCGAGAGGTGGAAGGGGGCGGAGGAACTAGCACGCGAGGATGCTCTTCAAATGGCCCCCGCCACCCCGTTTTTATGTGAAGGACGTGGCGGCATGGGAGGGCATTAAATCATGGCACCACGGGGCCTGGTGGACAATATTCTACGGCCTGAAACACCGTGGAATGTTAATTGAAAATTTTTCGTTTTGAACTAACAAAATGATTAAAAGATGTAAATGCTGAAGACAGAGGGGTGCGACGGAGGGTTTTCCCGATTTCTAAGGGACTGCGGAACGAAAAATTTCAACAAAATAAATTTTAAATTCAGCGCGTCACGCCCACCAGAATGAATCCTCGCGTGCTAGGTCCTCCGCCCCCCTCCTCCCGCAATCAGTAGAGGAGGAACGTCTTGGCATTCGAGCCCGACTCCTCCCCTCCCCTTTTACCCACGGGTGGCACGTGCCAAGGCTCTTCGTCGCGTAGGAGCGCAGTGCGCGAAATCATACAGTTCGATCCCCCGACTCTTCTTCTTAGCCTAATGGCTAAGATCAAAGTGTAGTCCGGCCCATGGTGCGCTTCCAGGTCCCCTCCGGACCTGGCCGCTCTGCTTCCCCGCGGTCTGAGAAACCGCGGAACGAAACATTTCAAAATTTCAAAGTTTGCATTGATATCGTGATTCCCACTTGCATAGTCCAGGTGGCGGCCGAGTTATCCGCTGAAGGCACTCAACCTCTTCTCGGTTTCTATGGCTGGTCTGGGCCAGTACGAGTGGATTCGGGAAGACATTTAAATTGTTTAGCGATTTGAGATGATGGTTTTTTGGCTGATATAATCTTTCACAAATACCTGCTAGAGTGAGGAGGTCAACAAAACCGATCGGGCGTAAAGCTCGAATAACTGTCGCTTGACCATCGTCGCGGCCGAAAATGAAACCGCGCGTATTTCAAATCATCCGCCCTGCTCGGATACGTACGGGACTGACGGAGAGTTCCCCCGGGGGTCCTAAGGCGGCCGTGCGGCCTCGGTGTTCAAGCTACTGGTCCATTGCGGACTTGCAAGTGCACCGGGGGCCGGACCTCAATTTGATCTTAACCATAAGGCCAAGAAGAAGAAATGAGGGTGCCATAATGTATGAGTTTTTATATAAATATTCATGGATTAAGGGTGGGAATCATTGGCTGAAAGACGTCTCAATGCAAGATTGAAATGATTGAATAAATTTGATCCGCATGGCTCAGCACCGAGGTCTCGCAAATTATTCGTACTAATATATAAATTGGTCGCGTGGATCATGCATATAAAATTCAGGAAATAGATGCCAGAGCTAGAAGACTTAAGGACTCCATTTCCCCCCGGACGATACGGGATAGCAACTGCAGGGTTATAGATAGCAAAAATTCCACTAGCCACCCTCAGCGTCTAAAAAATCATTAGTTGTATGTATTATGCATGCTCTTCCGCTAACCTTATGCGTTTTGTTATAATCCATTCTTTCCGAATGACCACATTTGTGTCTATTTCATCTGTTTTTAAGTTTCCATTTCATTTCCTCGTCCCTCTCCGCGGGGGGAAATTCCTGCTACCAGCAACGTTGGGTCGAATTCGTTGCCTTTTACAGACTCTTTCGGGGTGGAGTGCTACGTGGTACATTTTCATGTGGTAGTGATGTTTAAATTTCTCTCTTGTTTGTCCTGGCTTCCGTGTTGTAGGATGCCTTCCGTGCTGCATCATGTGGTGCAGTTTTTTAGTTGTTTTGCGGTATATGCGTTTGCATGAGTATTGGACGAAGGGATTTTTGCATGAGTGTGTGCGCTGCTGTGGGTGTATTTTTGCGTGTTGTTTCTTTTGCATGTGGTGTATTTCCTTTTTACAGTTGGTGACCTAACACCCCACGCCAAACGCCCTTGCGGCTGCTAACGGGGTATTATGTAGATATAGATGAACTTAATGTTTTTTACCGGACTGCGCATCCTAAGCGCCGAAGTGCCTTCGCACACACTGCCCGGTGGAGTAGGGGGCCTCGACGACTCGAATTTCCTACTCCGCAGAATCGAGAGGTGGAAGGGGGCGGAGGAACTAGCACGCGAGGATGCTCTTCAAATGGCCCCCGCCACCCCGTTTTTATGTGAAGGACGTGGCGGCATGGGAGGGCATTAAATCATGGCACCACGGGGCCTGGTGGACAATATTCTACGGCCTGAAACACCGTGGAATGTTAATTGAAAATTTTTCGTTTTGAACTAACAAAATGTTTAAAAGATGTAAATGCTGAAGACAGAGGGGTGCGACGGAGGGTTTTCCCGATTTCTAAGGGACTGCGGAACGAAAAATTTCAACAAAATAAATTTTAAATTCAGCGCGTCGCGCCCACCAGAATGAATCCTCGCGTGCTAGGTCCTCCGCCCCCCTCCTCCCGCAATCAGTAGAGGAGGAACGTCTTGGCATTCGAGCCCGACTCCTCCCCTCCCCTTTTACCCACGGGTGGCACGTGCCAAGGCGCTTCGTCGCGTAGGAGCGCCGTGCGCGAAATCATACAGTTTGGTCCCCCGACTCTTCTTCTTAGCCTAATGGCTAAGATCAAAGTGTAGTCCGGCCCATGGTGCGCTTCCAGGTCCCCTCCGGACCTGGCCGCTCTGCTTCCCCGCGGTCTGAGAAACCGCGGAACGAAACATTTCAAAATATCAAAGTTTGCATTGATATCGTGATTCCCACCTGCATAGGCCAGGTGGCGGCCGAGTTATCCGCTGAAGGCACTCAACCTCTTCTCGGTTTCTATGGCTGGTCTGGGCCAGTACGAGTGGATTCGGGAAGACATTTAAATTGTTTGGCGATTTGAGATGATGGTTTTTTGGCTGATATAATCTTTCACAAATACCTGCTAGAGTGAGGAGGTCAACAAAACCGATCGGGCGTAAAGCTCGAATAACTGTCGCTTGACCATCGTCGCGGCCGAAAATGAAACCGCGCGTATTTCAAATCATCCGCCCTGCTCGGATACGTACGGGATTGACGGAGAGTTCCCCCGGGGGTCCTAAGGCGGCCGTGCGGCCTCGGTGTTCAAGCTACCGGTCCATTGCGGACTTGCAAGTGCACCGGGGGCCGGACCTCAATTTGATCTTAACCATAAGGCCAAGAAGAAGAAATGAGGGTGCCATAATGTATGAGTTTTTATATAAATATTCATGGATTTAGGGTGGGAATCATTGGCTGAAAGACGTCTCAATGCAAGATTGAAATGATTGAATAAATTTGATCCGCATGGCTCAGCACCGAGGTCTCGCAAATTATTCGTACTAATATATAAATTGGTCGCTTGGATCATGCATATAAAATTCAGGAAATAGATGCCAGAGCTAGAAGACTTAAGGACTCCATTTCCCCCCGGACGATACGGGATAGCAACTGCAGGGTTATAGATAGCAAAAATTCCACTAGCCACCCTCAGCGTCTAAAAAATCATTAGTTGTATGTATTATGCATGCTCTTCCGCTAACCTTATGCGTTTTGTTATAATCCATTCTTTCCGAATGACCACATTTGTGTTTATTTCATCTGTTTTTAAGTTTCCATTTCATTTCCTCGTCCCTCTCCGCGGGGGGAATTCCTGCTACCAGCAACGTTGGGTCGAATTCGTTGCCTTTTACAGACTCTTTCGGGGTGGAGTGCTACGTGGTACATTTTCATGTGGTAGTGATGTTTAAATTTCTTGCTTGTTTGTCCTGGCTTCCGTGTTGTAGGATGCCTTCCGTGCTGCATCATGTGGTGCAGTTTTTTAGTTGTTTTGCGGTATATGCGTTTGCATGAGTATTGGATGAAGGGATTTTTGCATGAGTGTGTGCGCTGCTGTGGGTGTATTTTTGCGTGTTGTTTCTTTTGCATGTGGTGTATTTCCTTTTTACAGTTGGTGACCTAACACCCAACGCCACACGCCCTTGCGGCTGCTAACGGGGTATTATGTAGATATAGATGAACTTTATGTTTTTTACCGGACTGCGCATCCTAAGCGCCGAAGTGCCTTCGCACACACTGCCCGGTGGAGTAGGGGGCCTCGACGACTCGAATTTCCTACTCCGCAGAATCGAGAGGTGGAAGGGGGCGGAGGAACTAGCACGCGAGGATGCTCTTCTAATGGCCCCCGCCGCCCCGTTTTTATGTGAAGGACGTGGCGGCATGGGAGGGCATTAAATCATGGCACCACGGGGCCTGGTGGACAATATTCTACGGCCTGAAACACCGTGGAATGTTAATTGAAAATTTTTCGTTTTGAACTAACAAAATGTTTAAAAGATGTAAATGCTGAAGACAGAGGGGTGCGACGGAGGGTTTTCCCGTTTTCTAAGGGACTGCGGAACGAAAAATTTCAACAAAATAAATTTTAAATTCAGCGCGTCGCGCCCACCAGAATGAATCCTCGCGTGCTAGGTCCTCCGCCCCCCTCCTCCCGCAATCAGTAGAGGGTGAACGTCTTGGCATTCGAGCCCGACTCCTCCCCTCTCCTTTTACCCACGGGTGGCACGTGCCAAGGCGCTTCGTCGCGTAGGAGCGCCGTGCGCGAAATCATACAGTTTGGTCCCCCGACTCTTCTTCTTAGCCTAGTGGCTAAGATCAAAGTGTAGTCCGGCCCATGGTGCGCTTCCAGGTCCCCTCCGGACCTGGCCGCTCTGCTTCCCCGCGGTCTGAGAAACCGCGGAACGAAACATTTCAAAATATCAAAGTTTGCATTGATATCGTGATTCCCACCTGCATAGGCCAGGTGGCGGCCGAGTTATCCGCTGAAGGCACTCAACCTCTTCTCGGTTTCTATGGCTGGTCTGGGCCAGTACGAGTGGATTCGGGAAGACATTTAAATTGTTTGGCGATTTGAGATGATGGTTTTTTGGCTGATATAATCTTTCACAAATACCTGCTAGAGTGAGGAGGTCAACAAAACCGATCGGGCGTAAAGCTCGAATAACTGTCGCTTGACCATCGTCGCGGCCGAAAATGAAACCGCGCGTATTTCAAATCATCCGCCCTGCTCGGATACGTACGGGATTGACGGAGAGTTCCCCCGGGGGTCCTAAGGCGGCCGTGCGGCCTCGGTGTTCAAGCTACCGGTCCATTGCGGACTTGCAAGTGCACCGGGGGCCGGACCTCAATTTGATCTTAACCATAAGGCCAAGAAGAAGAAATGAGGGTGCCATAATGTATGAGTTTTTATATAAATATTCATGGATTTAGGGTGGGAATCATTGGCTGAAAGACGTGTCAATGCAAGATTGAAATGATTGAATAAATTTGATCCGCATGGCTCAGCACCGAGGTCTCGCAAATTATTCGTACTAATATATAAATTGGTCGCTTGGATCATGCATATAAAATTCAGGAAATAGATGCCAGAGCTAGAAGACTTAAGGACTCCATTTCCCCCCGGACGATACGGGATAGCAACTGCAGGGTTATAGATAGCAAAAATTCCACTAGCCACCCTCAGCGTCTAAAAAATCATTAGTTGTATGTATTATGCATGCTCTTCCGCTAACCTTATGCGTTTTGTTATAATCCATTCTTTCCGAATGACCACATTTGTGTTTATTTCATCTGTTTTTAAGTTTCCATTTCATTTCCTCGTCCCTCTCCGCGGGGGGAATTCCTGCTACCAGCAACGTTGGGTCGAATTCGTTGCCTTTTACAGACTCTTTCGGGGTGGAGTGCTACGTGGTACATTTTCATGTGGTAGTGATGTTTAAATTTCTTGCTTGTTTGTCCTGGCTTCCGTGTTGTAGGATGCCTTCCGTGCTGCATCATGTGGTGCAGTTTTTTAGTTGTTTTGCGGTATATGCGTTTGCATGAGTATTGGACGAAGGGATTTTTGCATGAGTGTGTGCGCTGCTGTGGGTGTATTTTTGCGTGTTGTTTCTTTTGCATGTGGTGTATTTCCTTTTTACAGTTGGTGACCTAACACCCCACGCCACACGCCCTTGCGGCTGCTAACGGGGTATTATGTAGATATAGATGAACTTTATGTTTTTTACCGGACTGCGCATCCTAAGCGCCGAAGTGCCTTCGCACACACTGCCCGGTGGAGTAGGGGGCCTCGACGACTCGAATTTCCTACTCCGCAGAATCGAGAGGTGGAAGGGGGCGGAGGAACTAGCACGCGAGGATGCTCTTCTAATGGCCCCCGCCGCCCCGTTTTTATGTGAAGTACGTGGCGGCATGGGAGGGCATTAAATCATGGCACCACGGGGCCTGGTGGACAATATTCTACGGCCTGAAACACCGTGGAATGTTAATTGAAAATTTTTCGTTTTGAACTAACAAAATGTTTAAAAGATGTAAATGCTGAAGACAGAGGGGTGCGACGGAGGGTTTTCCCGTTTTCTAAGGGACTGCGGAACGAAAAATTTCAACAAAATAAATTTTAAATTCAGCGCGTCGCGCCGACCAGAATGAATCCTCGCGTGCTAGGTCCTCCGCCCCCTCCTCCCGCAATCAGTAGAGGAGGAACGTCTTGGCATTCGAGCCCGACTCCTCCCCTCCCCTTTTACCCACGGGTGGCACGTGCCAAGGCGCTTCGTCGCGTAGGAGCGCCGTGCGCGAAATCATACAGTTTGATCCCCCGACTCTTCTTCTTAGCCTAATGGCTAAGATCAAAGTGTAGTCCGGCCCATGGTGCGCTTCCAGGTCCCCTCCGGACCTGGCCGCTCTGCTTCCCCGCGGTCTGAGAAACCGCGGAACGAAACATTTCAAAATTTCAAAGTTTGCATTGATATCGTGATTCCCACCTGCATAGTCCAGGTGGCGGCCCAGTTATCCGCTGAAGGCACTCAACCTCTTCTCGGTTTCTATGGCTGGTCTGGGCCAGTACGAGTGGATTCGGGAAGACATTTAAATTGTTTGGCGATTTGAGATGATGGTTTTTTGGCTGATATAATCTTTCACAAATACCTGCTAGAGTGAGGAGGTCAACAAAACCGATCGGGCGTAAAGCTCGAATAACTGTCGCTTGACCATCGTCGCGGCCGAAAATAAAACCGCGCGTATTTCAAATCATCCGCCCTGCTCGGAAACGTACGGGATTGACGGAGAGTTCCCCCGGGGGTCCTAAGGCGGCCGTGCGGCCTCGGTGTTCAAGCTACCGGTCCATTGCGGACTTGCAAGTGCACCGGGGGCCGGACCTCAATTTGATCTTAACCATAAGGCCAAGAAGAAGAAATGAGGGTGCCATAATGTATGAGTTTTTATATAAATATTCATGGATTTAGGGTGGGAATCATTGGCTGAAATACGTCTCAATGCAAGATTGAAATGATTGAATAAATTTGATCCGCATGGCTCAGCACCGAGGTCTCGCAAATTATTCGTACTAATATATAAATTGGTCGCTTGGATCATGCATATAAAATTCAGGAAATAGATGCCAGAGCTAGAAGACTTAAGGACTCCATTTCCCCCCGGACGATACGGGATAGCAACTGCAGGGTTATAGATAGCAAAAATTCCACTAGCCACCCTCAGCGTCTAAAAAATCATAAGTTGTATGTATTATGCATGCTCTTCCACTAACCTTATGCGTTTTGTTATAATCCATTCTTTCCGAATGACTACATTTGTGTTTATTTCATCTGTTTTTAAGTTTCCATTTCATTTCCTCGTCCCTCTCCGCGGGGGGAAATTCCTGCTACCAGCAACGTTGGGTCGAATTCGTTGCCTTTTACAGACTCTTTCGGGGTGGAGTGCTACGTGGTACATTTTCATGTGGTAGTGATGTTTAAATTTCTTGCTTGTTTGTCCTGGCTTCCGTGTTGTAGGATGCCTTCCGTGCTGCATCATGTGGTGCAGTTTTTTAGTTGTTTTGCGGTATATGCGTTTGCATGAGTTTTGGATGAAGGGATTTTTGCATGAGTGTGTGCGCTGCTGTGGGTGTATTTTTGCGTGTTGTTTCTTTTGCATGTGGTGTATTTCCTTTTTACAGTTGGTGACCTAACACCCCACGCCCTTGCGGCTGCTAACGGGGTATTATGTAGATATAGATGAACTTTATGTTTTTTACCGGACTGCGCATCCTAAGCGCCGAAGTGCCTTCGCACACACTGCCCGGTGGAGTAGGGGGCCTCGACGACTCGAATTTCCTACTCCGCAGAATCGAGAGGTGGAAGGGGGCGGAGGAACTAGCACGCGAGGATGCTCTTCTAATGGCCCCCGCCGCCCCGTTTTTATGTGAAGGACGTGGCGGCATGGGAGGGCATTAAATCATGGCACCACGGGGCCTGGTGGACAATATTCTAAGGCCTGAAACACCGTGGAATGTTAATTTAAAATTTTTCGTTTTGAACTAACAAAATGTTTAAAAGATGTAAATGCTGAAGACAGAGGGGTGCGACGGAGGGTTTTCCCGTTTTCTAAGGGACTGCGGAACGAAAACTTTCAACAATATAAATTTTAAATTCAACGCGTCGCGCCCACCAGAATGAATCCTCGCGTGCTAGGTCCTCCGCCCCCCTCCTCCCGCAATCAGTAGAGGAGGAACGTCTTGGCATTCGAGCCCGACTCCTCCCCTCCCCTTTTACCCACGGGTGGCACGTGCCAAGGCGCTTCGTCGCGTAGGAGCGCCGTGCGCGAAATCATACAGTTTGGTCCCCCGACTCTTCTTCTTAGCCTAATGGCTAAGATCAAAGTGTAGTCCGGCCCATGGTGCGCTTCCAGGTCCCCTCCGGACCTGGCCGCTCTGCTTCCCCGCGGTCTGAGAAACCGCGGAACGAAACATTTCAAAATATCAAAGTTTGCATTGATATCGTGATTCCCACCTGCATAGTCCAGGTGGCGGCCGAGTTATCCGCTGAAGGCACTCAACCTCTTCTCGGTTTCTATGGCTGGTCTGGGCCAGTACGAGTGGATTCGGGAAGACATTTAAATTGTTTGGCGATTTGAGATGATGGTTTTTTGGCTGATATAATCTTTCACAAATACCTGCTAGAGTGAGGAGGTCAACAAAACCGATCGGGCGTAAAGCTCGAATAACTGTCGCTTGACCATCGTCGCGGCCGAAAATGAAACCGCGCGTATTTCAAATCATCCGCCCTGCTCGGATACGTACGGGATTGACGGAGAGTTCCCCCGGGGGTCCTAATGCGGCCGTGCGGCCTCGGTGTTCAAGCTACCGGTCCATTGCGGACTTGCAAGTGCACCGGGGGCCGGACCTCAATTTGATCTTAACCATAAGGCCAAGAAGAAGAAATGAGGGTGCCATAATGTATGAGTTTTTATATAAATATTCATGGATTTAGGGTGGGAATCATTGGCTGAAAGACGTCTCAATGCAAGATTGAAATGATTGAATAAATTTGATCCGCATGGCTCAGCACCGAGGTCTCGCAAATTATTCGTACTAATATATAAATTGGTCGCTTGGATCATGCATATAAAATTCAGGAAATAGATGCCAGAGCTAGAAGACTTAAGGACTCCATTTCCCCCCGGACGATACGGGATAGCAACTGCAGGGTTATAGATAGCAAAAATTCCACTAGCCACCCTCAGCGTCTAAAAACTCATTAGTTGTATGTATTATGCATGCTCTTCCACTAACCTTATGCGTTTTGTTATAATCCATTCTTTCCGAATGACCACATTTGTGTTTATTTCATCTGTTTTTAAGTTTCCATTTCATTTCCTCGTCCCTCTCCGCGGGGGGAAATTCCTGCTACCAGCAACGTTGGGTCGAATTCCTTGCCTTTTACAGACTCTTTCGGGGTGGAGTGCTACGTGGTACATTTTCATGTGGTAGTGATGTTTAAATTTCTTGCTTGTTTGTCCTGGCTTCCGTGTTGTAGGATGCCTTCCGTGCTGCATCATGTGGTGCAGTTTTTTAGTTGTTTTGCGGTATATGCGTTTGCATGAGTATTGGATGAAGGGATTTTTGCATGAGTGTGTGCGCTGCTGTGGGTGTATTTTTGCGTGTTGTTTCTTTTGCATGTGGTGTATTTCCTTTTTACAGTTGGTGACCTAACACCTCACGCCACACGCCCTTGCGGCTGCTAACGGGGTATTATGTAGATATAGATGAACTTTATGTTTTTTACCGGACTGCGCATCCTAAGCGCCGAAGTGCCTTCGCACACACTGCCCGGTGGAGTAGGGGGCCTCGACGACTCGAATTTCCTACTCCGCAGAATCGAGAGGTGGAAGGGGGCGGAGGAACTAGCACGCGAGGATGCCCTTCTAATGGCCCCCGCCGCCCCGTTTTTATGTGAAGGACGTGGCGGCATGGGAGGGCATTAAATCATGGCACCACGGGGCCTGGTGGACAATATTCTACGGCCTGAAACACCGTGGAATGTTAATTGAATATTTTTCGTTTTGAACTAACAAAATGTTTAAAAGATGTAAATGCTGAAGACAGAGGGGTGCGACGGAGGGTTTTCCCGTTTTCTTAGGGACTGCGGAACGAAAAATTTCAACAAAATAAATTTTAAATTCAGCGCGTCGCGCCCACCAGAATGAATCCTCGCGTGCTAGGTCCTCCGCCCCCCTCCTCCCGCAATCAGTAGAGGAGGAACGTCTTGGCATTTGAGCCCGACTCCTCCCCTCCCCTTTTATCCACGGGTGGCACGTGCCAAGGCGCTTCGGCGCGTAGGAGCGCCGTCCGCGAAAAATCATACAGTTTGGTCCCCTGATTCTTCTTCTTAGCCTTATGGCTAAGATCAAAGTGTAGTCCGGCCCATGGTGGGCTTCCAGGTCCCCTACGGACCGGGCCGCTCTGCTTCCCCGCGGTCTGAGAAACCGCGGAACGAAACATTTCAAAATATCAAAGTTTGCATTGAGCGCGTGATTCCTAGCTCCATAGTGGCGGCCGAGTTACGCGCTGAAGGCACTCAACCTCTTCTCGGTTTCTATGGCTTGTCTGGGCCAGTGAGAGTGGAATGGGGAAGACATTTAAATTGTTTGGCGATTTGAGATGATGGTTTTTTGGTTGATATAATCTTTCACAAATACCTGCTGGAGTGAGGAGGTCAACAATACCGATCGGGCGTAAAGCTCGAATAACTGTCGCTTGACCATCGTCGCGGCCGAAAATGAAACCGCGCGTAGTTCAAATCATCCGCCCTGCTCGGATACGTACGGGATTGGTGTGGGAGCTTCGATCGGAGATCGCCGGCCGGAGGGCTCCCCTCGGGAGAGATGGTGCTCAGGGTGGGAATTCGAAAACCCGCCACGCCCATAGGGATGCACGGATTCGTCCGAATGCAACACGTGGCTGGGCGATTAGAGACCTACCCCGTGTCCCATCTCTCAACGAGGGAGTGTCTCACGTCCGTAGGTCGGACGATTGGAGTGTCGTCTCTCGGGGCAAGGGGAAGGTAACGCTGCGGCGAGGATTGGACTCTGCGAAGGCAGATACCATCCCCGTCTCCAACAGGTACCAGGTGCTGTCGGATGACAGCACCACCGTACCTGCAGCCCCTATCCCTACTCCGAGGGCACTGCCTAGGATAAGGCGTCAGCGGTCGGGGAGGGAGGGAACCGTTATATTAGGTAGTTCAAATGTCCGGCGTATAATGAACCCGCTGCGCCGCAGAGTCCAACAGGAGGGAGGTGTTGGATTCTTGTCGTCCTGGTGTATACCGGGCGGCGGGGTACCCCAGGCGACGCTGGAGGTGAAGGCGGCCGTCAGTAATACGGGCTGCTCCAAGCTACGCATTGTGGCTCATGTCGGGACAAACGACGCCTCGGAACGTGGATCTGAAGAGATCCTGCGCTCCTTTAAGAAGATGCACTCGGAGGTGAAACGAGTCGAGGCAGAGTTGAAGGTCCCAATTAAATTAAGTATATGTAGTATTGTGCCGCGTTCAGACTGCGGAAGGCTCGTTTGGAGCCGCATTGAGGGTTTAAATCAGAGATTGCTGGGATTTTGCCGGGGAATCGGAGCGGACTTCGTTGATCTGAGGCCCGTCCTCTCATCGTGTCGGGTACCCCTTAATCGCTCCGGGGTCCATTATACTGCCGAGGCATCGCAGTTGGTAGCGCGTAGGTTACACGAACACGTGTCGAGGGTTTAGCATAGCTGGTAGGCAAGAGCGTAGGTCATATATTGGGAAAAATAAAGTAGAATCCAGCGCTTTTTGTCAATTCAGTTCTGGTAATGCCTCTCAAATCCCCAAAAATATTGAACAAACAAGCACTTGCGTTAAAACAACATATAACCCACGTAAATTTAATAAAATTGGTGCCTCTACATACATAACAGATAGCAATGCAATTGAATGTAATTCTTTTGTCTCTGTTCACCACGAATCGTCTCAAAACAGTTTTGTTAGCGTACATAAAACCGAAAAACAAGAAGTTATTAGCCATATTAAAATTATAACATTAAATTGCCGTAGCATTAGAAACAAAATATCGGATATTGAACATATTTTTGTCAGTACAAACGCAGACATAGTAGTTGGAACAGAAAGTTGGCTCACGGGAGATATAGCAAACAATGAGGTTTTTCCAAACGGCTTCACAATTTACAGAAGGGACAGACCAAATAGGTTGGGTGGGGGAGTATTCATTGCAGTTAAGTCACATCTTAGTAGCCAACGATATGAATGCGACGTAGATGACATAGAAAGCGTTTGGTGCAACATTAAGGACTACAACGGCAGAAGCCTATACGTGTGTTCATTTTATAGACCCCCAGATTCTAACACAGATGTCCTACACAAGCTCGACGAACAAATATCCACTATCAGCAGCAGACAATGCAACAGTATTACTATAATCGCTGGTGACACAAATCTACCGTCAATTGACTGGGAAAACTACTGCGTGGGAAAATCTGCCAAAAACAGAGATTCATGCCAAGAACTCCTTCATATATTCACAAAACACTCCTTAGAACAAATAGTTAAATCACCAACACGGGGCCAAAGCATACTAGACATCTTTGCGACTTCTATGCCCGAAATCATTACTAACATTGAAATAATAGACGGAATCAGTGACCATAAGGCTATTCTTGTGGAGTTAAAAACTAAGTTCGTCAAAATAAACAAAGAAAAGCGTAAAATATACCTATACAACAAGGCAAATTTTAACGGACTAAGAGAATATTTAAAGATAAAATTACCGGAATACAAGACAAAAACACTGACAACAAATACAGAGAACACTTGGAATTATTTCTTAAATATTTTACGCGAAGGAATAAAGACGTACATCCCGTCCAAACTCAAATGCGACAGTAAGGAACCTAGATGGTACAACGGGGAAGTCAGATCGGCATTAAGAAGGCAAAGAAAGCTACAGTCAAATTTCAAAAAGAGTTTAAAAAGTGACGATATAAGTTTTGTGAATACAACCAAACAGCTACTAAAAGAATGTCGTAGTAAGACGAAAAGTATTATGCGCACAGCACTACACTCTTTTAAATCTAAAATGCTAAGCGAATATCTTGAGGAAAATCCAAAGTCATTCTGGTCCTATGTTAGGGAAATACAGGGTAAACGTCCCACTGTTCACTCTTTGAAGACGGAAAATGGAGAAATCATTACAGATAGCGTGAAAAAGGCAAATATTTTAAACCATTTTTTCCAGAGCGTCTACAACAAAAACACAAACGCACCAAACGATCCTCCACACCCACCCGGGGAACACATGAGCGATCTTACACTGACCAAGCAGGGAATAGTACATCTGCTCCGTAGTATCAAAGCACACAAGGCACCTGGTCCGGAAGAAATACCTGCTAGAATATTAAAGGAATTAGCTGACGACATTGCCCCATTTTTACATATTGTTTTTCTAAAATCGATAGAAGAAGGCTCAGTGCCTCGCGACTGGAAGCTAGCCCATATAACTCCCATCTATAAAGGCGGCGATAAGGATAAACCAACCAATTACCGACCCATTTCTTTAACATCGATCTCTTGTAAAATATTGGAACACGTTATTGTCACTAACATTATGAAATTTCTTGATAGTAGGAAAATACTAATCCACAACCAGCACGGATTTAGGAAAAGCAGATCTTGCGAAACACAACTTGGTCTCTTCATTCACGATATACTTAGATCGGGAGAAAACAACACCCAAGTCGATGCAGTATTCCTGGATTTCAAAAAAGCCTTCGACAAAGTCCCACACAATAAATTGTTACACAAATTTAAATACTATGGGATCAATGAGAAAATAATTAATTGGATTAGGGACTTCTTGTCAAACCGCAAACAAATAGTAGTCATAGATGGGTTGTGCTCAACGGAGAGAGATGTTACTTCGGGCGTCCCCCAGGGAAGTGTAATAGGGCCTCTTCTGTTCTTAATATACATAAATGACTTAAGCACACACGTTAGTAGCAATCTGAGGTTATTTGCTGACGACACGGTGATATACAGGGAAATAAGGAGCCAACTAGATCGCGAGCTACTCTCTAGAGACTTAGACAATATCTCGGGATGGTGCAATAAATGGGGATTAACACTTAATATAGATAAATGTGCAGTTTTGAAATTTTGGAATAAAGGAAGCGAGGAACAGGATATAAACTACAAAATAGAGGGTTCAGTATTGACTACGGCAAATCAAGTTAAATATTTGGGGGTTGTTCTAACACCACGCCTTTCATGGGGAGCACATATCAGGACAATATGCGGATCAGCTTTAAAGAAACTTGGCTTCATAAAACGGGTGGTGGAGAAATGTAATGAAAAAGTTAAAGAGAGGTGTTATTTTGCTCTAGTTAGACCTCATTTCGAATATGCCGCAAGTATTTGGGATCCGTGGGAGAAAATTTGGCAAAAAGAATTAGATAAAGTCCAGAGAAAATCCGCTAGATTTGTTAAAAATTGTTATGATAAAAACACAAGTGTGACAGGTCTCTTAGGGGATTTAGGCTGGGAACCACTTGAAGTGCGGAGAAAACAAGCGAGGCTTAGACTTTTAGAAAGGTTCAGAACAAACGAGTTAAAATATGACACTGAAGGAATTATAATGGCCCCACACTACTTAGGTAGATCAGACCACAAAGATAAACTAAGGGAGATAGATTCCAAGACAGATAGGTACAAATACTCATTCTTTCCCCGAACAATCAGTAATCATAATAGCAAGAAACCGAAGTCACTTTAGAAATATTAAAAACGTTGAATTTACAAGTCAGAACAAATTAAACACTATAGAGATGTTAGGTATACTTTCAGGTGCATGTGTATGTTAGTTGGTAGTTTGAGTGTTTGCATGTGTGTGGGGTGTAAGTGTTCATGCATGAATGTATGCCATGTTTTTTTTATATATGATTTTGTCGTTATTGCATGCGATTTTTTTTTTATTATTTTTCTTTTCTAAATTATGGGTGGTGTCCTAGCAACCCCCGCCACACGCCCTTGCGGCGGCTTGCGGGGTATTGAGTAGATGTAGATGTAGATGTAGATTGACGGAGAGTGCCCCCGGGGGTCCTAAGGCGGCCGTGCGGCCTCGGTGCTCAAGCTACCGGTCCATTGCGGACTTACAAGTGCACCGGGGGCCGGACCTCAATTTGATCTTAACCATAAGGCCAAGAAGAAGAAATGAGGGTGCCATAATGTATGAGTTTTTATATAAATATTCATGGCTTTAGGGTGGGATTTATTGGCTGAAAGACGTCTCAATGCAAGATTGAAATGATTGAATAAATTTGATCCGCATGGCTCAGCACCGAGGTCTCGCAAATTATTCGTACTAATATATAAATTGGTCGCTTGGATCATGCATATAAAATTCAGGAAATAGATGCCAGAGCTAGAAGACTTAAGGACTCCATTTCCCCCCGGACGATACGGGATAGCAACTGCAGGGTTATAGATAGCAAAAATTCCACTAGCCACCCTCAGCGTCTAAAAACTCATTAGTTGTATGTATTATGCATGCTCTTCCACTAACCTTATGCGTTTTGTTATAATCCATTCTTTCCGAATGACCACATTTGTGTTTATTTCATCTGTTTTTAAGTTTCCATTTCATTTCCTCGTCCCTCTCCGCGGGGGGAAATTCCTGCTACCAGCAACGTTGGGTCGAATTCCTTGCCTTTTACAGACTCTTTCGGGGTGGAGTGCTACGTGGTACATTTTCATGTGGTAGTGATGTTTAAATTTCTTGCTTGTTTGTCCTGGCTTCCGTGTTGTAGGATGCCTTCCGTGCTGCATCATGTGGTGCAGTTTTTTAGTTGTTTTGCGGTATATGCGTTTGCATGAGTATTGGATGAAGGGATTTTTGCATGAGTGTGTGCGCTGCTGTGGGTGTATTTTTGCGTGTTGTTTCTTTTGCATGTGGTGTATTTCCTTTTTACAGTTGGTGACCTAACACCTCACGCCACACGCCCTTGCGGCTGCTAACGGGGTATTATGTAGATATAGATGAACTTTATGTTTTTTACCGGACTGCGCATCCTAAGCGCCGAAGTGCCTTCGCACACACTGCCCGGTGGAGTAGGGGGCCTCGACGACTCGAATTTCCTACTCCGCAGAATCGAGAGGTGGAAGGGGGCGGAGGAACTAGCACGCGAGGATGCTCTTCTAATGGCCCCCGCCGCCCCGTTTTTATGTGAAGGACGTGGCGGCATGGGAGGGCATTAAATCATGGCACCACGGGGCCTGGTGGACAATATTCTACGGCCTGAAACACCGTGGAATGTTAATTGAATATTTTTCGTTTTGAACTAACAAAATGTTTAAAAGATGTAAATGCTGAAGACAGAGGGGTGCGACGGAGGGTTTTCCCGTTTTCTTAGGGACTGCGGAACGAAAAATTTCAACAAAATAAATTTTAAATTCAGCGCGTCGCGCCCACCAGAATGAATCCTCGCGTGCTAGGTCCTCCGCCCCCCTCCTCCCGCAATCAGTAGAGGAGGAACGTCTTGGCATTTGAGCCCGACTCCTCCCCTCCCCTTTTATCCACGGGTGGCACGTGCCAAGGCGCTTCGGCGCGTAGGAGCGCCGTCCGCGAAAAATCATACAGTTTGGTCCCCCGATTCTTCTTCTTAGCCTTATGGCTAAGATCAAAGTGTAGTCCGGCCCATGGTGGGCTTCCAGGTCCCCTACGGACCGGGCCGCTCTGCTTCCCCGCGGTCTGAGAAACCGCGGAACGAAACATTTCAAAATATCAAAGTTTGCATTGAGCGCGTGATTCCTAGCTCCATAGTGGCGGCCGAGTTACGCGCTGAAGGCACTCAACCTCTTCTCGGTTTCTATGGCTTGTCTGGGCCAGTGAGAGTGGAATGGGGAAGACATTTAAATTGTTTGGCGATTTGAGATGATGGTTTTTTGGTTGATATAATCTTTCACAAATACCTGCTGGAGTGAGGAGGTCAACAATACCGATCGGGCGTAAAGCTCGAATAACTGTCGCTTGACCATCGTCGCGGCCGAAAATGAAACCGCGCGTAGTTCAAATCATCCGCCCTGCTCGGATACGTACGGGATTGGTGTGGGAGCTTCGATCGGAGATCGCCGGCCGGAGGGCTCCCCTCGGGAGAGATGGTGCTCAGGGTGGGAATTCGAAAACCCGCCACGCCCATAGGGATGCACGGATTCGTCCGAATGCAACACGTGGCTGGGCGATTAGAGACCTACCCCGTGTCCCATCTCTCAACGAGGGAGTGTCTCACGTCCGTAGGTCGGACGATTGGAGTGTCGTCTCTCGGGGCAAGGGGAAGGTAACGCTGCGGCGAGGATTGGACTCTGCGAAGGCAGATACCATCCCCGTCTCCAACAGGTACCAGGTGCTGTCGGATGACAGCACCACCGTACCTGCAGCCCCTATCCCTACTCCGAGGGCACTGCCTAGGATAAGGCGTCAGCGGTCGGGGAGGGAGGGAACCGTTATATTAGGTAGTTCAAATGTCCGGCGTATAATGAACCCGCTGCGCCGCAGAGTCCAACAGGAGGGAGGTGTTGGATTCTTGTCGTCCTGGTGTATACCGGGCGGCGGGGTACCCCAGGCGACGCTGGAGGTGAAGGCGGCCGTCAGTAATACGGGCTGCTCCAAGCTACGCATTGTGGCTCATGTCGGGACAAACGACGCCTCGGAACGTGGATCTGAAGAGATCCTGCGCTCCTTTAAGAAGATGCACTCGGAGGTGAAACGAGTCGAGGCAGAGTTGAAGGTCCCAATTAAATTAAGTATATGTAGTATTGTGCCGCGTTCAGACTGCGGAAGGCTCGTTTGGAGCCGCATTGAGGGTTTAAATCAGAGATTGCTGGGATTTTGCCGGGGAATCGGAGCGGACTTCGTTGATCTGAGGCCCGTCCTCTCATCGTGTCGGGTACCCCTTAATCGCTCCGGGGTCCATTATACTGCCGAGGCATCGCAGTTGGTAGCGCGTAGGTTACACGAACACGTGTCGAGGGTTTAGCATAGCTGGTAGGCAAGAGCGTAGGTCATATATTGGGAAAAATAAAGTAGAATCCAGCGCTTTTTGTCAATTCAGTTCTGGTAATGCCTCTCAAATCCCCAAAAATATTGAACAAACAAGCACTTGCGTTAAAACAACATATAACCCACGTAAATTTAATAAAATTGGTGCCTCTACATACATAACAGATAGCAATGCAATTGAATGTAATTCTTTTGTCTCTGTTCACCACGAATCGTCTCAAAACAGTTTTGTTAGCGTACATAAAACCGAAAAACAAGAAGTTATTAGCCATATTAAAATTATAACATTAAATTGCCGTAGCATTAGAAACAAAATATCGGATATTGAACATATTTTTGTCAGTACAAACGCAGACATAGTAGTTGGAACAGAAAGTTGGCTCACGGGAGATATAGCAAACAATGAGGTTTTTCCAAACGGCTTCACAATTTACAGAAGGGACAGACCAAATAGGTTGGGTGGGGGAGTATTCATTGCAGTAAAGTCACATCTTAGTAGCCAACGATATGAATGCGACGTAGATGACATAGAAAGCGTTTGGTGCAACATTAAGGACTACAACGGCAGAAGCCTATACGTGTGTTCATTTTATAGACCCCCAGATTCTAACACAGATGTCCTACACAAGCTCGACGAACAAATATCCACTATCAGCAGCAGACAATGCAACAGTATTACTATAATCGCTGGTGACACAAATCTACCGTCAATTGACTGGGAAAACTACTGCGTGGGAAAATCTGCCAAAAACAGAGATTCATGCCAAGAACTCCTTCATATATTCACAAAACACTCCTTAGAACAAATAGTTAAATCACCAACACGGGGCCAAAGCATACTAGACATCTTTGCGACTTCTATGCCCGAAATCATTACTAACATTGAAATAATAGACGGAATCAGTGACCATAAGGCTATTCTTGTGGAGTTAAAAACTAAGTTCGTCAAAATAAACAAAGAAAAGCGTAAAATATACCTATACAACAAGGCAAATTTTAACGGACTAAGAGAATATTTAAAGATAAAATTACCGGAATACAAGACAAAAACACTGACAACAAATACAGAGAACACTTGGAATTATTTCTTAAATATTTTACGCGAAGGAATAAAGACGTACATCCCGTCCAAACTCAAATGCGACAGTAAGGAACCTAGATGGTACAACGGGGAAGTCAGATCGGCATTAAGAAGGCAAAGAAAGCTACAGTCAAATTTCAAAAAGAGTTTAAAAAGTGACGATATAAGTTTTGTGAATACAACCAAACAGCTACTAAAAGAATGTCGTAGTAAGACGAAAAGTATTATGCGCACAGCACTACACTCTTTTAAATCTAAAATGCTAAGCGAATATCTTGAGGAAAATCCAAAGTCATTCTGGTCCTATGTTAGGGAAATACAGGGTAAACGTCCCACTGTTCACTCTTTGAAGACGGAAAATGGAGAAATCATTACAGATAGCGTGAAAAAGGCAAATATTTTAAACCATTTTTTCCAGAGCGTCTACAACAAAAACACAAACGCACCAAACGATCCTCCACACCCACCCGGGGAACACATGAGCGATCTTACACTGACCAAGCAGGGAATAGTACATCTGCTCCGTAGTATCAAAGCACACAAGGCACCTGGTCCGGAAGAAATACCTGCTAGAATATTAAAGGAATTAGCTGACGACATTGCCCCATTTTTACATATTGTTTTTCTAAAATCGATAGAAGAAGGCTCAGTGCCTCGCGACTGGAAGCTAGCCCATATAACTCCCATCTATAAAGGCGGCGATAAGGATAAACCAACCAATTACCGACCCATTTCTTTAACATCGATCTCTTGTAAAATATTGGAACACGTTATTGTCACTAACATTATGAAATTTCTTGATAGTAGGAAAATACTAATCCACAACCAGCACGGATTTAGGAAAAGCAGATCTTGCGAAACACAACTTGGTCTCTTCATTCACGATATACTTAGATCGGGAGAAAACAACACCCAAGTCGATGCAGTATTCCTGGATTTCAAAAAAGCCTTCGACAAAGTCCCACACAATAAATTGTTACACAAATTTAAATACTATGGGATCAATGAGAAAATAATTAATTGGATTAGGGACTTCTTGTCAAACCGCAAACAAATAGTAGTCATAGATGGGTTGTGCTCAACGGAGAGAGATGTTACTTCGGGCGTCCCCCAGGGAAGTGTAATAGGGCCTCTTCTGTTCTTAATATACATAAATGACTTAAGCACACACGTTAGTAGCAATCTGAGGTTATTTGCTGACGACACGGTGATATACAGGGAAATAAGGAGCCAACTAGATCGCGAGCTACTCTCTAGAGACTTAGACAATATCTCGGGATGGTGCAATAAATGGGGATTAACACTTAATATAGATAAATGTGCAGTTTTGAAATTTTGGAATAAAGGAAGCGAGGAACAGGATATAAACTACAAAATAGAGGGTTCAGTATTGACTACGGCAAATCAAGTTAAATATTTGGGGGTTGTTCTAACACCACGCCTTTCATGGGGAGCACATATCAGGACAATATGCGGATCAGCTTCAAAGAAACTTGGCTTCATAAAACGGGTGGTGGAGAAATGTAATGAAAAAGTTAAAGAGAGGTGTTATTTTGCTCTAGTTAGACCTCATTTGGAATATGCCGCAAGTATTTGGGATCCGTGGGAGAAAATTTGGCAAAAAGAATTAGATAAAGTCCAGAGAAAATCCGCTAGATTTGTTAAAAATTGTTATGATAAAAACACAAGTGTGACAGGTCTCTTAGGGGATTTAGGCTGGGAACCACTTGAAGTGCGGAGAAAACAAGCGAGGCTTAGACTTTTAGAAAGGTTCAGAACAAACGAGTTAAAATATGACACTGAAGGAATTATAATGGCCCCACACTACTTAGGTAGATCAGACCACAAAGATAAACTAAGGGAGATAGATTCCAAGACAGATAGGTACAAATACTCATTCTTTCCCCGAACAATCAGTAATCATAATAGCAAGAAACCGAAGTCACTTTAGAAATATTAAAAACGTTGAATTTACAAGTCAGAACAAATTAAACACTATAGAGATGTTAGGTATACTTTCAGGTGCATGTGTATGTTAGTTGGTAGTTTGAGTGTTTGCATGTGTGTGGGGTGTAAGTGTTCATGCATGAATGTATGCCATGTTTTTTTTATATATGATTTTGTCGTTATTGCATGCGATTTTTTTTTTATTATTTTTCTTTTCTAAATTATGGGTGGTGTCCTAGCAACCCCCGCCACACGCCCTTGCGGCGGCTTGCGGGGTATTGAGTAGATGTAGATGTAGATGTAGATTGACGGAGAGTGCCCCCGGGGGTCCTAAGGCGGCCGTGCGGCCTCGGTGCTCAAGCTACCGGTCCATTGCGGACTTGCAAGTGCACCGGGGGCCGGACCTCAATTTGATCTTAACCATAAGGCCAAGAAGAAGAAATGAGGGTGCCATAATGTATGAGTTTTTATATAAATATTCATGGCTTTAGGGTGGGATTTATTGGCTGAAAGACGTCTCAATGCAAGATTGAAATGATTGAATAAATTTGATCCGCATGGCTCAGCACCGAGGTCTCGCAAATTATTCGTACTAATATATAAATTGGTCGCTTGGATCATGCATATAAAATTCAAGAAATAGATGCCAGAGCTAGAAGACTTAAGGACTCCATTTCCCCCCGGACGATACGGGATAGCAACTGCAGGGTTATCGATAGCAAAAATTCCACTAGCCACCCTCAGCGTCTAAAAAATCATTAGTTGTATGTATTATGCATGCTCTTCCACTAACCTTATGCGTTTTGTTATAATCCATTCTTTCCGAATGACCACATTTGTGTTTATTTCATCTGTTTTTAAGTTTCCATTTCATTTCCTCGTCCCTCTCCGCGGAGGGAAATTCCTGCTACCAGCAACGTTGGGTCGAATTCCTTGCCTTTTACAGACTCTTTCGGGGTGGAGGGCTACGCGGTACATTTTCATGTGGTAGTGATCTTTAAATTTCTTGCTTGTTTGTCCTGGCTTCCGTGTTGTAGGATGGCTTCCGTGCTGCATCATGGGGTGCAGTTTTTTAGTTGTTTTGCGGTATATGCGTTTGCATGAGTATTGGATGAAGGGATTTTTGCATGTGTGTGCGCTGCTGTGGGTGTATTTTTGCGTGTTGTTTCTTTTGCATGTGGTGTATTTCCTTTTTACAGTTGGTGACCTAACACCCCACGCCACACGCCCTTGCGGCTGCTAACGGGGTATTATGTAGATATAGATGAAGTTTATGTTTTTTACCGGACTGCGCATCCTAAGCGCCGAAGTGCCTTCGCACACACTGCCCGGTGGAGTAGGGGGCCTCGACGACTCGAATTTCCTACTCCGCAGAATCGAGAGGTGGAAGGGGGCGGAGGAACTAGCACGCGAGGATGCTTTTCTAATGGTACCCGCCCCCCCGTTTTTATGTGAAGGACGTGGTGGCATGGGAGGGCATTAAATCATGGCACCACGGGGCCTGGTGGACAATATTCTACGGCCTGAAACACCGTGGAATGTTAATTGAAAATTTTTTCTTTTGAACAAACAAAATGTTTAAAAGATGTAAATGCTGAAGACCGAGGGGGCGACAGAGGGCTTTCCCGATTTCTAAGGGACCGCGGAACGAAAAATTTCAAAATCATAAATTTTAAATTTAGCGCGTCGCGCCCACGAGAATGAATCCTCGCGTGCTGGTTCCTCCGCCCCCCTCCTTCTCTCGCACTCTGTAGATGAGGAAAGTCGAAGCGTAGGAGCCCGACTCCTCCCCCCCCTTTCACTTACGGGTGGCGCGTCCGAAGGCGCTTCGGCGCGCAGGAGCGCCGTCCGCGAAAAATCATAATTTGGTCCCCCGATTCTTTTTTTTGGCCTTTTGGCTAAGATGTCCGAAGAAGAAGAGATGTGAAGAAGAGTCCGGCCCATGGTGCACTTCCAAGTCCCCTCCGGACCGGTCCGCTCGGCTTTTCCATGGTGTGAGGGACCGCGAAACAAAAGATTAAAAAATTTTAAAGTTTTAATTGAGCGCGTGGAACCCACCAGGATGAAGTCTATGTGGCCGCCGAGTTAGGCGCTGAAGCCACTAAACCTTCTTCTCGGTCACTACGGCTGTTCTCGGCCAGTACGTGAGGAATCGAGGGGGAATTTAAATTTTTTGGGTATTTGAGATAATGGTTTCTTGGTAGATATTTTCTTCCACAAATATTTGTCGGAATGTGGTGGTCAACAAAACCGATCGGGCGTAAAGCTCGAAAAACTGTCGTTTGACCGTCGTCGCGGCCGAAAATGAAACCGCGCGTCGTTCAAATCATCCACCCTGCTCGGATACGTACGCGATTGACGAAGGGTGCCCCGGGGGTCCTATGGCGGCGGTTCGGCCTCGTTGCTCAAGCTACCGGTCCATGGCGGACTTGCAAGTGCACCGGGGGCCGGACCTCAATTTGATCTTAGCCATAAGGCCGAGAAGAAGAAATGAGGGAGCCATAATGTATGAGTTTTCGTCGAAATATTCATGGGTTAAGGGTTGGAATCATTGGCTGAAAGACGACTAAATGCAAGATTGAAATTATTGAATAAATTTGATCCGCATGTCTCAGAACCGGGGTCTCGCAAATTATTCGTACTAATATATACATTGGTCGCTTGGATCATGCATATAAAATTCGGGAAATAGATGCCAGAGCTAGAAGACTTAAGGACATCTTCTCCCCCCGTTAATACGGGATAGCAACTGACGGGTTATAGATATGAGAAATTCCACTAGCCACCCTCAGCGTATAAAAAATCATAAGTTGTATTTATATTGCATGCTCTTCCACTAACCTTATGCGTTTTGTTATAATCCATTCTTTCCGAATGACCACATTTGTGTTTATTTCATCTGTTTTAAAGTTTCCATTTCATTTCCTCGTCCCTCTCCGCGGGGGGAATTTCCTGCTACCTGCAACGTTGGGTCGCATTCCTTGCCTTTTACAGACTCTTTCGGGGTGGAGTGCTACGTGGTACATTTTCATGTGGTATTGAGGTTTAAATTTCTTGCTTGTTTTTCCTGGCTTCCGTGTTGTAGGATGCCTTCCGTGCTGCATCATGGGGTGCAGTTTTTTAGTTGTTTTGCGGTATATGCGTTTGCTTGAGTATTGGACGAAGGGATTTTTGCATGAGCGTGTGAACTGCTGTGGGTGTATTTTTGCGTGGTGTTTCTTTGCATGTGGGATATTTCCTTTTTACAGTTGGTGACCTAAACCTTCCACGCAACACGCCCTTGCGGCTGCTTGCGGGGTATTATGTAGATATAGATGAAGTGTATGATTTTTACCGGACTGCTCATCCTAATCGCCGAAGTGCCTTCGTACACACCGCCCGCTGGGGTAGGGGGCCTCGACGAATCGAATTTCCTACTCCGCAGAATCGAGAGGTGGAAGGGGGCGGAGGAACTAGCAGGCGAGGATGCTTTTCTAATGGTACCCGCCCCCCCGTTTTTATGTGAAGGACGTGGGGGCATGTGAGGGCATTAAATCATGGCACCACGGGGCCTGGTGGACAATATACTACGGCCTGAAACACCGTGGAATGTTAATTGAAAATTTTTCGTTTTGAACTAACAAAATGTTTAAAAGATGTAAATGCTGAAGACAGAGGGGTGCGACGGAGGGTTTTCCCGTTTTCTAAGGGACTGCGGAACGAAAAATTTCAACAAAATAAATTTTAAATTCAGCGCGTCGCGCCCACCAGAATGAATCCTCGCGTGCTAGGTCCTCCGCCCCCCTCCTCCCGCAATCAGTAGAGGAGGAACGTCTTGGCATTCGAGCCCGACTCCTCCCCTCCCCTTTTACCCACGGGTGGCACGTGCCAAGGCGCTTCGTCGCGTAGGAGCGCCGTGCGCGAAATCATACAGTTTGGTCCCCCGACTCTTCTTCTTAGCCTAATGGCTAAGATCAAAGTGTAGTCCGGCCCATGGTGCGCTTCCAGGTCCCCTCCGGACCTGGCCGCTCTGCTTCCCCGCGGTCTGAGAAACCGCGGAACGAAACATTTCAAAATATCAAAGTTTGCATTGATATCGTGATTCCCACCTGCATAGTACAGGTGGCGGCCGAGTTATCCGCTGAAGGCACTCAACCTCTTCTCGGTTTCTATGGCTGGTCTGGGCCAGTACGAGTGGATTCGGGAAGACATTTAAATTGTTTGGCGATTTGAGATGATGGTTTTTTGGCTGATATAATCTTTCACAAATACCTGCTAGAGTGAGGAGGTCAACAAAAGCGATCGGGCGTAAAGCTCGAATAACTGTCGCTTGACCATCGTCGCGGCCGAAAATGAAACCGCGCGTATTTCAAATCATCCGCCCTGCTCGGATACGTACGGGATTGACGGAGAGTTCCCCCGGGGGTCCTAAGGCGGCCGTGCGGCCTCGGTGTTCAAGCTACCGGTCCATTGCGGACTTGCAAGTGCACCGGGGGCCGGACCTCAATTTGATCTTAACCATAAGGCCTAGAAGAAGAAATGAGGGTGCCATAATGTATGAGTTTTTATATAAATATTCATGGATTTAGGGTGGGAATCATTGGCTGAAAGACGTCTCAATGCAAGATTGAAATGATTGAATAAATTTTATCCGCATGGCTCAGCACCGAGGAGGTGCGACGGAGGGTTTTCCCGTTTTCTAAGGGACTGCGGAACGAAAAATTTCAACAAAATAAATTTTAAATGCAGCGCGTCGCGCCCACCAGAATGAATCCTCATGTGCTAGGTCCTCCGCCCCCCTCCTCCCGCAATCAGTAGAAGAGGAACGTCTTGGCATTCGAGCCCGACTCCTCCCCTCCCCTTTTACCCACGGGTGGCACGTGCCAAGGCGCTTCGTCGCGTAGGAGCGCCGTGCGCGAAATCATACAGTTTGGTCCCCCGACTCTTCTTCTTAGCCTAATGGCTAAGATCAAAGTGTAGTCCGGCCCATGGTGCGCATCCAGGTCCCCCTCCGGACCTGGCCGCTCTGCTTCCCCGCGGTCTGAGAAACCGCGGAACGAAACATTTCAAAATATCAAAGTTTGCATTGATATCGTTATTCCCACCTGCATAGTCCAGGTGGCGGCCGAGTTATCCGCTGAAGGCACTCAACCTCTTTTCGGTTTCTATGGCTGGTCTGGGCCAGTACGAGTGGATTCGGGAAGACATTTAAATTGTTTGGCGATTTGAGATGATGGTTTTTTGGCTGATATAATCTTTCACAAATACCTGCTAGAGTGAGGAGGTCAACAAAAGCGATCGGGCGTAAAGCTCGAATAACTGTCGCTTGACCATCGTCGCGGCTGAAAATGAAACCGCGCGTATTTCAAATCATCCGCCCTGCTCGGATACGTACGGGATTGACGGAGAGTTCCCCCGGGGGTCCTAAGGCGGCCGTGCGGCCTCGGTGTTCAAGCTACCGGTCCATTGCGGACTTGCAAGTGCACCGGGGGCCGGACCTCAATTTGATCATAACCATAAGGCCAAGAAGAAGAAATGAGGGTGCCATAATGTATGAGTTTTTATATAAATATTCATGGATTTAGGGTGGGAATCATTAGCTGAAAGACGTCTCAATGCAAGATTGAAATGATTGAATAAATTTGATCCGCATGGCTCAGCACCGAGGTCTCGCAAATTATTCGTACTAATATATAAATTGGTCGCTTGGATCATGCATATAAAATTCAGGAAATAGATGCCAGAGCTAGAAGACTTAAGGACTCCATTTCCCCCCGGACGATACGGGATAGCAACTGCAGGGTTATAGATAGCAAAAATTCCACTAGCCACCCTCAGCGTCTAAAAATCATTAGTTGTATGTATTATGCATGCCTTCCACTAACCTTATGCGTTTTGTTATAATCCATTCTTTCAGAATGACCACATTTGTGTTTATTTCATCTGTTTTTAAGTTTCCATTTCATTTCCTCGTCCCTCTCCGCGGGGGGAAATTCCTGCTACCAGCAACGTTGGGTCGAATTCGTTGCCTTTTACAGACTCTTTCGGGGTGGAGTGCTACGTGGTACATTTTCATGTGGTAGTGATGTTAAAATTTCTTGCTTGTTTGTGCTGGCTTCCGTGTTGTAGGATGCCTTCCGTGCTGCATCATGTGGTGCAGTTTTTTAGTTGTTTTGCGGTATATGCGTTTGCATGAGTATTGGATGAAGGGATTTTTGCATGAGTGTGTGCGCTGCTGTGGGTGTATTTTTGCGTGTTGTTTCTTTTGCATGTGGTGTATTTCCTTTTTACAGTTGGTGACCTAACACCCCACGCCACACGCCCTTGCGGCTCCTAACGGGGTATTATGTAGGTATAGATGAACTTTATGTTTTTTACCGGACTGCGCATCCTAAGCGCCGAAGTGCCTTCGCACACACTGCCCGGTGGAGTAGGGGGCCTCGACGACTCGAATTTCCTACTCCGCAGAATCGAGAGGTGGAAGGGGGCGGAGGAACTAGCACGCGAGGATGCTCTTCTAATGGCCCCCGCCGCCCCGTTTTTATGTGAAGGACGTGGCGGCATGGGAGGGTATTAAATCATGGCACCACGGGGCCTGGTGGACAATATTCTACGGCCTGAAACACCGTGGAATGTTAATTGAAAATTTTTCGTTTTGAACTAACAAAATGTTTAAAAGATGTAAATGCTGAAGACAGAGGGGTGCGACGGAGGGTTTTCCCGTTTTCTAAGGGACTGCGGAACGAAAAATTTCAACAAAATAAATTTTAAATTCAGCGCGTCGCGCCCACCAGAATGAATCCTCGCGTGCTAGGTCCTCCGCCCCCCTCCTCCCGCAATCAGTAGAGGAGGAACGTCTTGGCATTCGAGCCCGACTCCTCCCCTCCCCTTTTACCCACGGGTGGCACGTGCCAAGGCGCTTCGTCGCGTAGGAGCGCCGTGCGCGAAATCATACAGTTTGATCCCCCGACTCTTCTTCTTAGCCTAATGGCTAAGATCAAAGTGTAGTCCGGCCCATGGTGCGCTTCCAGGTCCCCTCCGGACCTGGCCGCTCTGCTTCCCCGCGGTCTGAGAAACCGCGGAACGAAACATTTCAAAATATCAAAGTTTGCATTGATATCGTGATTCCCACCTGCATAGTACAGGTGGCGGCCGAGTTATCCGCTGAAGGCACTCAACCTCTTCTCGGTTTCTATGGCTGGTCTGGGCCAGTACGAGTGGATTCGGGAAGACATTTAAATTGTTTGGCGATTTGAGATGATGGTTTTTTGGCTGATATAATCTTTCACAAATACCTGCTAGAGTGAGGAGGTCAACAAAAGCGATCGGGCGTAAAGCTCGAATAACTGTCGCTTGACCATCGTCGCGGCCGAAAATGAAACCGCGCGTATTTCAAATCATCCGCCCTGCTCGGATACGTACGGGATTGACGGAGAGTTCCCCCGGGGGTCCTAAGGCGGCCGTGCGGCCTCGGTGTTCAAGCTACCGGTCCATTGCGGACTTGCAAGTGCACCGGGGGCCGGACCTCAATTTGATCTTAACCATAAGGCCAAGAAGAAGAAATGAGGGTGCCATAATGTATGGGTTTTTATATAAATATTCATGGATTTAGGGTGGGAATCATTGGCTGAAAGACGTCTCAATGCAAGATTGAAATGATTGAATAAATTTGATCCGCATGGCTCAGCACCGAGGTCTCGCAAATTATTCGTACTAATATATAAATTGGTCGCTTGGATCATGCATATAAAATTCAGGAAATAGATGCCAGAGCTAGAAGACTTAAGGACTCCATTTCCCCCCGGACGATACGGGATAGCAACTGCAGGGTTATAGATAGCAAAAATTCCACTAGCCACCCTCAGCGTCTAAAAAATCATTAGTTGTATGTATTATGCATGCCTTCCACTAACCTTATGCGTTTTGTTATAATCCATTCTTTCCGAATGACCACATTTGTGTTTATTTCATCTGTTTTTAAGTTTCCATTTCATTTCCTCGTCCCTCTCCGCGGGGGGAAATTCCTGCTACCAGCAACGTTGGGTCGAATTCGTTGCCTTTTACAGACTCTTTCGGGGTGGAGTGCTACGTGGTACATTTTCATGTGGTAGTGATGTTTAAATTTCTTGCTTGTTTGTGCTGGCTTCCGTGTTGTAGGATGCCTTCCGTGCTGCATCATGTGGTGCAGTTTTTTAGTTGTTTTGCGGTATATGCGTTTGCATGAGTATTGGATGAAGGGATTTTTGCATGAGTGTGTGCGCTGCTGTGGGTTTATTTTTGCGTGTTGTTTCTTTTGCATGTGGTGTATTTCCTTTTTACAGTTGGTGACCTAACACCCCACGCCACACGCCCTTGCGGCTGCTAACGGGGTATTATGTAGATATAGATGAACTTTATGTTTTTTACCGGACTGCGCATCCTAAGCGCCGAAGTGCCTTCGCACACACTGCCCGGTGGAGTAGGGGGCCTCGACGACTCGAATTTCCTACTCCGCAGAATCGAGAGGTGGAAGGGGGCGGAGGAACTAGCACGCGAGGATGCTCTTCTAATGGCCCCCGCCGCCCCGTTTTTATGTGAAGGACGTGGCGGCATGGGAGGGCATTAAATCATGGCACCACGGGGCCTGGTGGACAATATTCTACGGCCTGAAACACAGTGGAATGTTAATTGAAAATTTTTCGTTTTGAACTAACAAAATGTTTAAAAGATGTAAATGCTGAAGACAGAGGGGTGCGACGGAGGGTTTTCCCGTTTTCTAAGGGACTGCGGAACGAAAAATTTCAACAAAATAAATTTTAAATTCAGCGCGTCGCGCCCACCAGAATGAATCCTCGCGTGCTAGGTCCTCCGCCCCCCTCCTCCCGCAATCAGTAGAGGAGGAACGTCTTGGCATTCGAGCCCGACTCCTCCCCTCCCCTTTTACCCACGGGTGGCACGTGCCAAGGCGCTTCGTCGCGTAGGAGCGCCGTGCGCGAAATCATACAGTTTGATCCCCCGACTCTTCTTCTTAGCCTAATGGCTAAGATCAAAGTGTAGTCCGGCCCATGGTGCGCTTCCAGGTCCCCTCCGGACCTGGCCGCTCTGCTTCCCCGCGGTCTGAGAAACCGCGGAACGAAACATTTCAAAATATCAAAGTTTGCATTGATATCGTGATTCCCACCTGCATAGTACAGGTGGCGGCCGAGTTATCCGCTGAAGGCACTCAACCTCTTCTCGGTTTCTATGGCTGGTCTGGGCCAGTACGAGTGGATTCGGGAAGACATTTAAATTGTTTGGCGATTTGAGATGATGGTTTTTTGGCTGATATAATCTTTCACAAATACCTGCTAGAGTGAGGAGGTCAACAAAAGCGATCGGGCGTAAAGCTCGAATAACTGTCGCTTGACCATCGTCGCGGCCGAAAATGAAACCGCGCGTATTTCAAATCATCCGCCCTGCTCGGATACGTACGGGATTGACGGAGAGTTCCCCCGGGGGTCCTAAGGCGGCCGTGCGGCCTCGGTGTTCAAGCTACCGGTCCATTGCGGACTTGCAAGTGCACCGGGGGCCGGACCTCAATTTGATCTTAACCATAAGGCCAAGAAGAAGAAATGAGGGTGCCATAATGTATGGGTTTTTATATAAATATTCATGGATTTAGGGTGGGAATCATTGGCTGAAAGACGTCTCAATGCAAGATTGAAATGATTGAATAAATTTGATCCGCATGGCTCAGCACCGAGGTCTCGCAAATTATTCGTACTAATATATAAATTGGTCGCTTGGATCATGCATATAAAATTCAGGAAATAGATGCCAGAGCTAGAAGACTTAAGGACTCCATTTCCCCCCGGACGATACGGGATAGCAACTGCAGGGTTATAGATAGCAAAAATTCCACTAGCCACCCTCAGCGTCTAAAAAATCATTAGTTGTATGTATTATGCATGCCTTCCACTAACCTTATGCGTTTTGTTATAATCCATTCTTTCCGAATGACCACATTTGTGTTTATTTCATCTGTTTTTAAGTTTCCATTTCATTTCCTCGTCCCTCTCCGCGGGGGGAAATTCCTGCTACCAGCAACGTTGGGTCGAATTCGTTGCCTTTTACAGACTCTTTCGGGGTGGAGTGCTACGTGGTACATTTTCATGTGGTAGTGATGTTTAAATTTCTTGCTTGTTTGTGCTGGCTTCCGTGTTGTAGGATGCCTTCCGTGCTGCATCATGTGGTGCAGTTTTTTAGTTGTTTTGCGGTATATGCGTTTGCATGAGTATTGGATGAAGGGATTTTTGCATGAGTGTGTGCGCTGCTGTGGGTGTATTTTTGCGTGTTGTTTCTTTTGCATGTGGTGTATTTCCATTTTACAGTTGGTGACCTAACACCCCACGCCACACGCCCTTGCGGCTGCTAACGGGGTATTATGTAGATATAGATGAACTTTATGTTTTTTACCGGACTGCGCATCCTAAGCGCCGAAGTGCCTTCGCACACACTGCCCGGTGGAGTAGGGGGCCTCGACGACTCGAATTTCCTACTCCGCAGAATCGAGAGGTGGAAGGGGGCGGAGGAACTATCACGCGAGGATGCTCTTCTAATGGCCCCCGCCGCCCCGTTTTTATGTGAAGGACGTGGCGGCATGGGAGGGCATTAAATCATGGCACCACGGGGCCTGGTGGACAATATTCTACGGCCTGAAACACCGTGGAATGTTAATTGAAAATTTTTCGTTTTGAACTAACAAAATGTTTAAAAGATGTAAATGCTGAAGACAGAGGGGTGCGACGGAGGGTTTTCCCGTTGTCTAAGGGACTGCGGAACGAAAAATTTCTACAAAATAAATTTTAAATTCAGCGCGTCGCGCCCACCAGAATGAATCCTCGCGTGCTAGGTCCTCCGCCCCCCTCCTCCCGCAATCAGTAGAGGAGGAACGTCTTGGCATTCGAGCCCGACTCCTCCCCTCCCCTTTTACCCGCGGGTGGCACGTGCCAAGGCGCTTCGTCGCGTAGGAGCGCCGTGCGCGAAATCATACAGTTTGGTCCCCCGACTCTTCTTCTTAGCCTAATGGCTAAGATCAAAGTGTAGTCCGGCCCATGGTGCGCTTCCAGGTCCCCTCCGGACCTGGCCGCTCTGCTTCCCCGCGGTCTGAGAAACCGCGGAACGAAACATTTCAAAATATCAAAGTTTGCATTGATATCGTGATTCCCACCTGCATAGTCCAGGTGGCGGCCGAGTTATCCGCTGAAGGCACTCAACCTCTTCTCGGTTTCTATGGCTGGTCTGGGCCAGTACGAGTGGATTCGGGAAGACATTTAAATTGTTTGGCGATTTGAGATGATGGTTTTTTGGCTGACATAATCTTTCACAAATACCTGCTAGAGTGAGGAGGTCAACAAAACCGATCGGGCGTAAAGCTCGAATAACTGTCGCTTGACCATCGTCGCGGCCGAAAATGAAACCGCGCGTATTTCAAATCATCCGCCCTGCTCGGATACGTACGGGATTGACGGAGAGTTCCCCCGGGGGTCCTAAGGCGGCCGTGCGGCCTCGGTGTTCAAGCTACCGGTCCATTGCGGACTTGCAAGTGCACCGGGGGCCGGACCTCAATTTGATCTTAACCATAAGGCCAAGAAGAAGAAATGAGGATGCCATAATGTATGAGTTTTTATATAAATATTCATGGATTTAGGGTGGGAATCATTGGCTGAAAGACGTCTCAATGCAAGATTGAAATGATTGAATAAATTTGATCCGCATGGCTCAGCACCGAGGTCTCGCAAATTATTCGTACTAATATATAAATTGGTCGCTTGGATCATGCATATAAAATTCAGGAAATAGATGCCAGAGCTAGAAGACTTAAGGACTCCATTTCCCCCCGGACGATACGGGATAGCAACTGCAGGGTTATAGATAGCAAAAATTCCACTAGCCAGCCTCAGCGTCTAAAAAATCATTAGTTGTATGTATTATGCATGCTCTTCCACTAACCTTATGCGTTTTGTTATAATCCATTCTTTCCGAATGACCACATTAGTGTTTATTTCATCTGTTTTTAAGTTTCCATTTCATTTCCTCGTCCCTCTCCGCGGGGGGAAATTCCTGCTACCAGCAACGTTGGGTCGAATTCGTTGCCTTTTACAGACTCTTTCGGGGCGGAGTGCTACGTGGTACATTTTCATGTGGTAGTGATGTTTAAATTTCTTGCTTGTTTGTGCTGGCTTCCGTGTTGTAGGATGCCTTCCGTGCTGCATCATATGGTGCAGTTTTTTAGTTGTTTTGCGGTATATGCGTTTGCATGAGTATTGGATGAAGGGATTTTTGCATGAGTGTGTGCGCTGCTGTGGGTTTATTTTTGCGTGTTGTTTCTTTTGCATGTGGTGTATTTCCTTTTTACAGTTGGTGACCTAACACCCCACGCCACACGCCCTTGCGGCTGCTAACGGGGTATTATGTAGATATAGATGAACTTTATGTTTTTTACCGGACTGCGCATCCTAAGCGCCGAAGTGCCTTCGCACACACTGCCCGGTGGAGTAGGGGGCCTCGACGACTCGAATTTCCTACTCCGCAGAATCGAGAGGTGGAAGGGGGCGGAGGAACTAGCACGCGAGGATGCTCTTCTAATGGCCCCCGCCGCCCCGTTTTTATGTGAAGGACGTGGCGGCATGGGAGGGCATTAAATCATGGCACCACGGGGCCTGGTGGACAATATTCTACGGCCTGAAACACAGTGGAATGTTAATTGAAAATTTTTCGTTTTGAACTAACAAAATGTTTAAAAGATGTAAATGCTGAAGACAGAGGGGTGCGACGGAGGGTTTTCCCGTTTTCTAAGGGACTGCGGAACGAAAAATTTCAACAAAATAAATTTTAAATTCAGCGCGTCGTGCTAGGTCCTCCACCCCCCTCCTCCCGCAATCAGTAGAGGAGGAACGTCTTGGCATTCGAGCCCGACTCCTCCCCTCCCCTTAACCCACGGGTGGCACGTGCCAAGGCGCTTCATCGCGTAGGAGCGCCGTGCGCGAAATCATACAGTTTGGTCCCCCGACTCTTCTTCTTAGCCTAATGGCTAAGATCAAAGTGTAGTCCGGCCCATGGTGCGCTTCCAGGTCCCCTCCGGACCTGGCCGCTCTGCTTCCCCGCGGTCTGAGAAACCGCGGAACGAAACATTTCAAAATTTCAAAGTTTGCATTGATATCGTGATTCCCACCTGCATAGTCCAGGTGGCGGCCGAGTTATCCGCTGAAGGCACTCAACCTCTTCTCGGTTTCTATGGCTGGTCTGGGCCATTACGAGTGGATTAGGGAAGACATTTAAATTGTTTAGCGATTTGAGATGATGGTTTTTTGGCTGATATAATCTTTCACAAATACCTGCTAGAGTGAGGAGGTCAACAAAACCGATCGGGCGTAAACCTCAAATAACTGTCGCTTGACCATCGTCGCGGCCGAAAATGAAACCGCGCGTATTTCAAATCATCCGCCCTGCTCGGATACGTACGGGATTGACGGAGAGTTCCCCCGGGGGTCCTAAGGCGGCCGTGCGGCCTCGGTGTTCAAGCTACCGGTCCATTGCGGACTTGCAAGTGCACCGGGGGCCGGACCTCAATTTGATCTTAACCATAAGGCCAAGAAGAAGAAATGAGGGTGCCATAATGTATGAGTTTTTATATAAATATTCATGGATTTAGGGTGGGAATCATTAGCTGAAAGACGTCTCAATGCAAGATTGAAATGATTGAATAAATTTGATCCGCATGGCTCAGCACCGAGGTCTCGCAAATTAATCGTATTAATATATAAATTGGTCGCTTGGATCTTGCATATAAAAATCAAGAAATAGATGCCAGAGCTAGAAGACTTAAGGACTCCATTTCCCCCCGGACGATACGGGATAGCAACTGCAGGGTTATAGATAGCAAAAATTCCACTAGCCCCCCTCATCGTCTAAAAAATCATTAGTTGTATGTATTATGCATGCTCTTCCACTAACCTTATGCGATTTGTTATAATCCATTCTTTCCGAATGACCACATTTGTGTTTATTTCATCTGTTTTTAAGTTTCCATTTCATTTCCTCGTCCACCCCCGCGGGGGGAAATTCCTGCTACCAGCAACGTTGGGTCGAATTCGTTGCCTTTTACAGACTCTTTCGGGGTGGAGTGCTACGTGGTACATTTTCATGTGGTAGTGATGTTTAAATTTCCTGCTTGTTTGTGCTGGCTTCCGTGTTGTAGGATGCCTTCCGTGCTGCATCATGTGGTGCAGTTTTTTAGTTGTTTTGCGGTATATGCGTTTGCATGAGTATTGGATGAAGGGATTTTTGCATGAGTGTGTGCGCTGCTGTGGGTGTATTTTTGCGTGTTGTTTCTTTTGCATGTGGTGTATTTCCTTTTTACAGTTGGTGACCTAACACCCCACGCCACACGCCCTTGCGGCTGCTAACGGGGTATTATGTAGATATAGATGAACTTTATGTTTTTTACCGGACTGCGCATCCTAAGCGCCGAAGTGCCTTCGCACACACTGCCCGGTGGAGTAGGGGGCCTCGACGACTCGAATTTCCTACTCCGCAGAATCGAATGGTGGAAGGGGGCGGAGGAACTAGCACGCGAGGATGCTCTTCTAATGGCCCCCGCCGCCCCGTTTTTATGTGAAGGACGTGGCGGCATGGGAGGGCATTAAATCATGGCACCACGGGGCCTGGTGGACAATATTCTACGGCCTGAAACACCGTGGAATGTTAATTGAAAATTTTTCGTTTTGAACTAACAAAATGTTTAAAAGATGTAAATGCTGAAGACAGAGGGGTGCGACGGAGGGTTTTCCCGTTTTCTAAGGGACTGCGGAACGAAAAATTTCAACAAAATAAATTTTAAATTCAGCGCGTCGCGCCCACCAGAATGAATCCTCGCGTGCTAGGTCCTCCGCCCCCCTCCTCCCGCAATCAGTAGAGGAGGAACGTCTTGGCATTCGAGCCCGACTCCTCCCCTCCCCTTTTACCAACGGGTGGCACGTGCCAAGGCGCTTCGTCGCGTAGGAGCGCCGTGCGCGAAATCATACAGTTTGGTCCCCCGACTCTTCTTCTTAGCCTAATGGCTAAGATCAAAGTGTAGTCCGGCCCATGGTGCGCTTCCAGGTCCCCTCCGGACCTGGCCGCTCTGCTTCCCCGCGGTCTGAGAAACCGCGGAACGAAACATTTTAAAATATCAAAGTTTGCATTGATATCGTGATTCCCACCTGCATAGTCCAGGTGGCGGCCGAGTTATCCGCTGAAGGCACTCAACCTCTTCTCGGTTTCTATGGCTGGTCTGGGCCAGTACGAGTGGATTAGGGAAGACATTTAAATTGTTTAGCGATTTGAGATGATGGTTTTTTGGCTGATATAATCTTTCACAAATACCTGCTAGAGTGAGGAGGTCAACAAAACCGATCGGGCGTAAAGCTCGAATAACTGTCGCTTGACCATCGTCGCGGCCGAAAATGAAACCGCGCGTATTTCAAATCATCCGCCCTGCTCGGATACGTACGGGATTGACGGAGAGTTCCCCCGGGGGTCCTAAGGCGGCCGTGCGGCCTCGGTGTTCAAGCTACCGGTCCATTGCGGACTTGCAAGTGCACCGGGGGCCGGACCTCAATTTGATCTTAACCATAAGGCCAAGAAGAAGAAATGAGGGTGCCATAATGTATGAGTTTTTATATAAATATTCATGGATTTAGGGTGGGAATCATTAGCTGAAAGACGTCTCAATGCAAGATTGAAATGATTGAATAAATTTGATCCGCATGGCTCAGCACCGAGGTCTCGCAAATTATTCGTACTAATATATAAATTGGTCGCTTGGATCATGCATATAAAAATCAAGAATTAGATGCCAGAGCTAGAAGACTTAAGGACTCCATTTCCCCCAAGACAATACGGGATAGCAACTGCAGGGTTATAGATAGCAAAAATTCCACTAGCCACCCTCAGCGTCTAAAAAATCATTAGTTGTATGTATTATGCATGCTCTTCTACTAACCTTATGCGTTTTGTTATAATCCATTCTTTCCGAATGACCACATTTGTGTTTATTTCATCTGTTTTTAAGTTTCCATTTCATTTCCTCGTCCCTCTCCGCGGGGGGAAATTCCTGCTACCAGCAACGTTGGGTCGAATTCGTTGCCTTTTACAGACTCTTTCGGGATGGAGTGCTACGTGGTACATTTTCATGTGGTAGTGATGTTTAAATTTCTTGCTTGTTTGTCCTGGCTTCCGTGTTGTAGGATGCCTTCCGTGCTGCATCATGTGGTGCAGTTTTTTAGTTGTTTTGCGGTATATGCGTTTGCATGAGTATTGGATGAAGGGATTTTTGCATGAGTGTGTGCGCTGCTGTGGGTGTATTTTTGCGTGTTGTTTCTTTTGCATGTGGTGTATTTCCTTTTTACAGTTGGTGACCTAACACCCCACGACACACGCCCTTGCGGCTGCTAACGGGGTATTATGTAGATATAGATGAACTTTATGTTTTTTACCGGACTGCGCATCCTAAGCGCCGAAGTGCCTTCGCACACACTGCCCGGTGGAGTAGGGGGCCTCGACGACTCGAATTTCCTACTCCGCAGAATCGAATGGTGGAAGGGGGCGGAGGAACTAGCACGCGAGGATGCTCTTCTAATGGCCCCCGCCGCCCCGTTTTTATGTGAAGGACGTGGCGGCATGGGAGGGCATTAAATCATGGCACCACGGGGCCTGGTGGACAATATTCTACGGCCTGAAACACCGTGGAATGTTAATTGAAAATTTTTCGTTTTGAACTAACAAAATGTTTAAAAGATGTAAATGCTGAAGACAGAGGGGTGCGACGGAGGGTTTTCCCGTTTTCTAAGGGACTGCGGAACGAAAAATTTCAACAAAATAAATTTTAAATTCAGCGCGTCGCGCCCACCAGAATGAATCCTCGCGTGCTAGGTCCTCCGCCCCCCTCCTCCCGCAATCAGTAGAGGAGGAACGTCTTGGCATTCGAGCCCGACTCCTCCCCTCCCCTTTTACCCACGGGTGGCACGTGCCAAGGCGCTTCGTCGCGTAGGAGCGCCGTGCGCGAAATCATACAGTTTGGTCCCCCGACTCTTCTTCTTAGCCTAATGGCTAAGATCAAAGTGTAGTCCGGCCCATGGTGCGCTTCCAGGTCCCCTCCGGACCTGGCCGCTCTGCTTCCCCGCGGTCTGAGAAACCGCGGAACGAAACATTTCAAAATATCAAAGTTTGCATTGATATCGTGATTCCCACCTGCATAGTACAGGTGGCGGCCGAGTTATCCGCTGAAGGCACTCAACCTCTTCTCGGTTTCTATGGCTGGTCTGGGCCAGTACGAGTGGATTCGGGAAGACATTTAAATTGTTTGGCGATTTGAGATGATGGTTTTTTGGCTGATATAATCTTTCACAAATACCTGCTAGAGTGAGGAGGTCTACAAAGCCGATCGGGCGTAAAGCTCGAATAACTGTCGCTTGACCATCGTCGCGGCCGAAAATGAAACCGCGCGTATTTCAAATCATCCGCCCTGCTCGGATACGTACGGGATTGACGGAGAGTTCCCCCGGGGGTCCTAAGGCGGCCGTGCGGCCTCGGTGTTCAAGCTACCGGTCCATTGCGGACTTGCAAGTGCACCGGGGGCCGGACCTCAATTTGATCTTAACCATAAGGCCAAGAAGAAGAAATGAGGGTGCCATAATGTATGAGTTTTTATATAAATATTCATGGATTTAGGGTGGGAATCATTGGCTGAAAGACGTCTCAATGCAAGATTGAAATGATTGAATAAATTTGATCCGCATGGCTCAGCACCGAGGTCTCGCAAATTATTCGTACTAATATATAAATTGGTCGCTTGGATCATGCATATAAAAATCAAGAAATAGATGCCAGAGCTAGAAGACTTAAGGACTCCATTTCCCCCAAGACAATACGGGATAGCAACTGCAGGGTTATAGATAGCAAAAATTCCACTAGCCACCCTCAGCGTCTAAAAAATCATTAGTTGTATGTATTATGCATGCTCTTCTACTAACCTTATGCGTTTTGTTATAATCCATTCTTTCCGAATGACCACATTTGTGTTTATTTCATCTGTTTTTAAGTTTCCATTTCATTTCCTCGTCCCTCTCCGCGGGGGGAAATTCCTGCATCCAGCAACGTTGGGTCGAATTCGTTGCCTTTTACAGACTCTTTCGGGGTGGAGTGCTACGTGGTACATTTTCATGTGGTAGTGATGTTTAAATTTCTTTCTTGTTTGTCCTGGCTTCCGTGTGGTAGGATGGCTTCCGTGCTGCATCATGTGGTGCAGTTTTTTAGTTGTTTTGCGGTATATGCGTTTGCATGAGAATTGGATGAAGGGATTTTTTCATGAGTGTGTGCGCTGCTGTGGGTGTATTTTTGCGTGTTGTTTCTTTTGCATGTGGTGTATTTCCTTTTTACAGTTGGTGACCTAACACCCCACGCCACACGCCCTTGCGGCTGCTAACGGGGTATTATGTAGATATAGATGAACATTATGTTTTTTACAGGACTGCGCATCCTAAGCGCCGAAGTGCCTTCGCACACACTGCCCGGTGGAGTAGGGGGCCTCGACGACTCGAATTTCCTACTCCGCAGAATCGAATGGTGGAAGGGGGCGGAGGAACTAGCACGCGAGGATGCTCTTCTAATGGCCCCCGCCGCCCCGTTTTTATGTGAAGGACGTGGCGGCATGGGAGGGCATTAAATCATGGCACCACGGGGCCTGGTGGACAATATTCTACGGCCTGAAACACCGTGGAATGTTAATTGAAAATTTTTCGTTTTGAACTAACAAAATGTTTAAAAGATGTAAATGCTGAAGACAGAGGGGTGCGACGGAGGGTTTTCCCGTTTTCTAAGGGACTGCGGAACGAAAAATTTCAACAAAATAAATTTTAAATTCAGCGCGTCGCGCCCACCAGAATGAATCCTCGCGTGCTAGGTCCTCCGCCCCCCTCCTCCCGCAATCAGTAGAGGAGGAACGTCTTGGCATTCGAGCCCGACTCCTCCCCTCCCCTTTTACCCACGGGTGGCACGTGCCAAGGCGCTTCGTCGCGTAGGAGCGCCGTGCGCGAAATCATACAGTTTGGTCCCCCGACTCTTCTTCTTAGCCTAATGGCTAAGATCAAAGTGTAGTCCGCCCCATGGTGCGCTTCCAGGTCCCCTCCGGACCTGGCCGCTCTGCTTCCCCGCGGTCTGAGAAACCGCGGAACGAAACATTTCAAAATATCAAAGTTTGCATTGATATCGTGATTCCCACCTGCATAGTCCAGGTGGCGGCCGAGGTATCCGCTGAAGGCACTTAATCTCTTCTCGGTTTCTATGGCTGGTCTGGGCCAGTACGAGTGGATTCGGGAAGACATTTAAATTGTTTGGCGATTTGAGATGATGGTTTTTTGGCTGATATAATCTTTCACAAATACCTGCTAGAGTGAGGAGGTCAACAAAACCGATCGGGCGTAAAGCTCGAATAACTGTCGCTTGACCATCGTCGCGGCCGAAAATGAAACCGCGCGTATTTCAAATCATCCGCCCTGCTCGGATACGTACGGGATTGACGGAGAGTTCCCCCGGGGGTCCTAAGGCGGCCGTGCGGCCTCGGTGTTCAAGCTACCGGTCCATTGCGGACTTGCAAGTGCACCGGGGGCCGGACCTCAATTTGATCTTAACCATAAGGCCAAGAAGAAGAAATGAGGGTGCCATAATGTATGAGTTTTTATATAAATATTCATGGATTTAGGGTGGGAATCATTGGCTGAAAGACGTCTCAATGCAAGATTGAAATGATTGAATAAATTTGATCCGCATGGCTCAGCACCGAGGTCTCGCAAATTATTCGTACTAATATATAAATTGGTCGCTTGGATCATGCATATAAAATTCAGGAAATAGATGCCAGAGCTAGAAGACTTAAGGACTCCATTTCCACCCGGACGATACGGGATAGCAACTGCAGGGTTATAGATAGCAAAAATTCCACTAGCCACCCTCAGCGTCTAAAAAATCATTAGTTGTATGTATTATGCATGCTCTTCCACTAACCTTATGCGTTTTGTTATAATCCATTCTTTCCGAATGACCACATTTGTGTTTATTTCATCTGTTTTTAAGTTTCCATTTCATTTCCTCGTCCCTCTCCGCGGGGGGAATTCCTGCTACCAGCAACGTTGGGTCGAATTCGTTGCCTTTTACAGACTCTTTCGGGGTGGAGTGCTACGTGGTACATTTTCATGTGGTAGTGATGTTTAAATTTCTTGCTTGTTTGTGCTGGCTTCCGTGTTGTAGGATGCCTTCCGTGCTGCATCATGTGGTGCAGTTTTTTAGTTGTTTTGCGGTATATGCGTTTGCATGAGTATTGGATGAAGGGATTTTTGAATGAGTGTGTGCGCTGCTGTGGGTGTATTTTTGCGTGTTGTTTCTTTTGCATGTGGTGTATTTCCTTTTTACAGTTGGTGACCTAACACCCCACGCCACACGCCCTTGCGGCTGCTAACGGGGTATTATGTAGATATAGATGAACTTTATGTTTTTTACCGGACTGCGCATCCTAAGCGCCGAAGTGCCTTCGCACACACTGCCCGGTGGAGTAGGGGGCCTCGACGACTCGAATTTCCTACTCCGCAGAATCGAGAGGTGGAAGGGGGCGGAGGAACTAGCACGCGAGGATGCTCTTCTAATGGCCCCCGCCGCCCCGTTTTTATGTGAAGGACGTGGCGGCATGGGAGGGCATTAAATCATGGCACCACGGGGCCTGGTTGACAATATTCTACGGCCTGAAACACCGTGGAATGTTAATTGAAAGTTTTTCGTTTTGAACTAACAAAATGTTTAAAAGATGTAAATGCTGAAGACAGAGGGGTGCGACGGAGGGTTTTCCCGTTTTCTATGGGACTGCGGAACGAAAAATTTCAACAAAATAAATTTTAAATTCAGCGCGTCGCGCCCACCAGAATGAATCCTCGCGTGCTAGGTCCTCCGCCCCCCTCCTCCCGCAATCAGTAGAGGAGGAACGTCTTGGCATTCGAGCCCGACTCCTCCCCTCCCCTTTTACCCACGGGTGGCACGTGCCAAGGCGCTTCGTCGCGTAGGAGCGCCGTGCGCGAAATCATACAGTTTGGTCCCCCGACTCTTCTTCTTAGCCTAATGGCTAAGATCAAAGTGTAGTCCGGCCCATGGTGCGCTTCCAGGTCCCCTCCGGACCTGGCCGCTCTGCTTCCCCGCGGTCTGAGAAACCGCGGAACGAAACATTTCAAAATATCAAAGTTTGCATTGATATCGTGATTCCCACCTGCATAGTACAGGTGGCGGCCGAGTTATCCGCTGAAGGCACTCAACCTCTTCTCGGTTTCTATGGCTGGTCTGGGCCAGTACGAGTGGATTCGGGAAGACATTTAAATTGTTTGGCGATTTGAGATGATGGTTTTTTGGCTGATATAATCTTTCACAAATACCTGCTAGAGTGAGGAGGTCAACAAAACCGATCGGGCGTAAAGCTCGAATAACTGTCGCTTGACCATCGTCGCGGCCGAAAATGAAACCGCGCGTATTTCAAATCATCCGCCCTGCTCGGATACGTACGGGATTGACGGAGAGTTCCCCCGGGGGTCCTAAGGCGGCCGTGCGGCCTCGGTGTTCAAGCTACCGGTCCATTGCGGACTTGCAAGTGCACCGGGGGCCGGACCTCAATTTGATCTTAACCATAAGGCCAAGAAGAAGAAATGAGGGTGCCATAATGTATGAGTTTTTATATAAATATTCATGGATTTAGGGTGGGAATCATTAGCTGAAAGACGTCTCAATGCAAGATTGAAATGATTGAATAAATTTGATCCGCATGGCTCAGCACCGAGGTCTCGCAAATTATTCGTACTAATATATAAATTGGTCGCTTGGATCATGCATATAAAAATCAAGAAATAGATGCCAGAGCTAGAAGACTTAAGGACTCCATTTCCCCCAAGACAATACGGGATAGCAACTGCAGGGTTATAGATAGCAAAAATTCCACTAGCCACCCTCAGCGTCTAAAAAATCATTAGTTGTATGTATTATGCATGCTCTTCTACTAACCTTATGCGTTTTGTTATAATCCATTCTTTCCGAATGACCACATTTGTGTTTATTTCATCTGTTTTTAAGTTTCCATTTCATTTCCTCGTCCCTCTCCGCGGGGGGAAATTCCTGCTACCAGCAACGTTGGGTCGAATTCGTTGCCCTTTACAGACTCTTTCGGGATGGAGTGCTACGTGGTACATTTTCATGTGGTAGTGATGTTTAAATTTCTTGCTTGTTTGTCCTGGCTTCCGTGTTGTAGGATGCCTTCCGTGCTGCATCATGTGGTGCAGTTTTTTAGTTGTTTTGCGGTATATGCGTTTGCATGAGTATTGGATGAAGGGATTTTTGCATGAGTGTGTGCGCTGCTGTGGGTGTATTTTTGCGTGTTGTTTCTTTTGCATGTGGTGTATTTCCTTTTTACAGTTGGTGACCTAACACCCCACGCCCTTGCGGCTGCTAACGGGGTATTATGTAGATATAGATGAACTTTATGTTTTTTACCGGACTGCGCATCCTAAGCGCCGAAGTGCCTTCGCACACACTGCCCGGTGGAGTAGGGGGCCTCGACGACTCGAATTTCCTACTCCGCAGAATCGAGAGGTGGAAGGGGGCGGAGGAACTAGCACGCGAGGATGCTCTTCTAATGGCCCCCGCCGCCCCGTTTTTATGTGAAGGACGTGGCGGCATGGGAGGGCATTAAATCATGGCACCACGGGGCCTGGTGGACAATATTCTACGGCCTGAAACACCGTGGAATGTTAATTGAAAATTTTTCGTTTTGAACTAACAAAATGTTTAAAAGATGTAAATGCTGAAGACAGAGGGGTGCGACGGAGGGTTTTCCCGTTTTCTAAGGGACTGCGGAACGAAAAATTTCAACAAAATAAATTTTAAATTCAGCGCGTCGCGCCCACCAGAATGAATCCTCGCGTGCTAGGTCCTCCGCCCCCCTCCTCCCGCAATCAGTAGAGGAGGAACGTCTTGGCATTCGAGCCCGACTCCTCCCCTCCCCTTTTACCCACGGGTGGCACGTGCCAAGGCGCTTCGTCGCGTAGGAGCGCCGTGCGCGAAATCATACAGTTTGGTCCCCCGACTCTTCTTCTTAGCCTAATGGCTAAGATCAAAGTGTAGTCCGCCCCATGGTGCGCTTCCAGGTCCCCTCCGGACCTGGCCGCTCTGCTTCCCCGCGGTCTGAGAAACCGCGGAACGAAACATTTCAAAATATCAAAGTTTGCATTGATATCGTGATTCCCACCTGCATAGTCCAGGTGGCGGCCGAGTTATCCGCTGAAGGCACTCAACCTCTTCTCGGTTTCTATGGCTGGTCTGGGCCAGTACGAGTGGATTCGGGAAGACATTTAAATTGTTTGGCGATTTGAGATGATGGTTTTTTGGCTGATATAATCTTTCACAAATACCTGCTAGAGTGAGGAGGTCAACAAAACCGATCGGGCGTAAAGCTCGAATAACTGTCGCTTGACCATCGTCGCGGCCGAAAATGAAACCGCGCGTATTTCAAATCATCCGCCCTGCTCGGATACGTACGGGATTGACGGAGAGTTCCCCCGGGGGTCCTTAGGCGGCCGTGCGGCCTCCGTGTTCAAGCTACCGGTCCATTGCGGACTTGCAAGTGCACCGGGGGCCGGACCTCAATTTGATCTTAACCATAAGGCCAAGAAGAAGAAATGAGGGTGCCATAATGTATGAGTTTTTATATAAATATTCATGGATTTAGGGTGGGAATCATTGGCTGAAAGACGTCTCAATGCAAGATTGAAATGATTGAATAAATTTGATCCGCATGGCTCAGCACCGAGGTCTCGCAAATTATTCGTACTAATATATAAATTGGTCGCTTGGATCATGCATATAAAATTCAGGAAATAGATGCCAGAGCTAGAAGACTTAAGGACTCCATTTCCCCCCGGACGATACGGGATAGCAACTGCAGGGTTATAGATAGCAAAAATTCCACTAGCCACCCTCAGCGTCTAAAAAATCATTAGTTGTATGTATTATGCATGCTCTTCTACTAACCTTATGCGTTTTGTTATAATCCATTCTTTCCGAATGACCACATTTGTGTTTATTTCATCTGTTTTTAAGTTTCCAATTCATTTCCTCGTCCCTCTCCGCGGGGGGAAATTCCTGCATCCAGCAACGTTGGGTCGAATTCGTTGCCTTTTACAGACTCTTTCGGGGTGGAGTGCTACGTGGTACATTTTCATGTGGTAGTGATGTTTAAATTTCTTTCTTGTTTGTCCTGGCTTCCGTGTGGTAGGATGGCTTCCGTGCTGCATCATGTGGTGCAGTTTTTTAGTTGTTTTGCGGTATATGCGTTTGCATGAGTATTGGATGAAGGGATTTTTGCATGAGTGTGTGCGCTGCTGTGGGTGTATCTTTGCGTGTTGTTTCTTTTGCATGTGGTGTATTTCCTTTTTACAGTTGGTGACCTAACACCCCACGCCACACGCCCTTGCGGCTGCTAACGGGGTATTATGTAGATATAGATGAACTTTATGTTTTTTACCGGACTGCGCATCCTAAGCGCCGAAGTGCCTTCGCACACACTGCCCGGTGGAGTAGGGGGCCTCGACGACTCGAATTTCCTACTCCGCAGAATCGAGAGGTGGAAGGGGGCGGAGGAACTAGCACGCGAGGATGCTCTTCTAATGGCCCCCGCCGCCCCGTTTTTATGTGAAGGACGTGGCGGCATGGGAGGGCATTAAATCATGGCACCACGGGGCCTGGTGGACAATATTCTACGGCCTGAAACACCGTGGAATGTTAATTGAAAATTTTTCGTTTTGAACTAACAAAATGTTTAAAAGATGTAAATGCTGAAGACAGAGGGGTGCGACGGAGGGTTTCCCCGTTTTCTAAGGGACTGCGGAACGAAAAATTTCAACAAAATAAATTTTAAATTCAGCGCGTCGCGCCCACCAGAATGAATCCTCGCGTGCTAGGTCCTCCGCCCCCCTCCTCCCGCAATCAGTAGAGGAGGAACGTCTTGGCATTCGAGCCCGACTCCTCCCCTCCCCTTTTACCCACGGGTGGCACGTGCCAAGGCGCTTCGTCGCGTAGGAGCGCCGTGCGCGAAATCATACAGTTTGGTCCCCCGACTCTTCTTCTTAGCCTAATGGCTAAGATCAAAGTGTAGTCCGGCCCATGGTGCGCTTCCAGGTCCCCTCCGGACCTGGCCGCTCTGCTTCCCCGCGGTCTGAGAAACCGCGGAACGAAACATTTCAAAATATCAAAGTTTGCATTGATATCGTGATTCCCACCTGCATAGTACAGGTGGCGGCCGAGTTATCCGCTGAAGGCACTCAACCTCTTCTCGGTTTCTATGGCTGGTCTGGGCCAGTACGAGTGGATTCGGGAAGACATTTAAATTGTTTGGCGATTTGAGATGATGGTTTTTTGGCTGATATAATCTTTCACAAATACCTGCTAGAGTGAGGAGGTCAACAAAACCGATCGGGCGTAAAGCTCGAATAACTGTCGCTTGACCATCGTCGCGGCCGAAAATGAAACCGCGCGTATTTCAAATCATCCGCCCTGCTCGGATACGTACGGGATTGACGGAGAGTTCCCCCGGGGGTCCTAAGGCGGCCGTGCGGCCTCGGTGTTCAAGCTACCGGTCCATTGCGGACTTGCAAGTGCACCGGGGGCCGGACCTCAATTTGATCTTAACCATAAGGCCAAGAAGAAGAAATGAGGGTGCCATAATGTATGAGTTTTTATATAAATATTCATGGATTTAGGGTGGGAATCATTAGCTGAAAGACGTCTCAATGCAAGATTGAAATGATTGAATAAATTTGATCCGCATGGCTCAGCACCGAGGTCTCGCAAATTATTCGTACTAATATATAAATTGGTCGCTTGGATCATGCATATAAAAATCAAGAAATAGATGCCAGAGCTAGAAGACTTAAGGACTCCATTTCCCCCAAGACAATACGGGATAGCAACTGCAGGGTTATAGATAGCAAAAATTCCACTAGCCACCCTCAGCGTCTAAAAAATCATTAGTTGTATGTATTATGCATGCTCTTCTACTAACCTTATGCGTTTTGTTATAATCCATTCTTTCCGAATGACCACATTTGTGTTTATTTCATCTGTTTTTAAGTTTCCATTTCATTTCCTCGTCCCTCTCCGCGGGGGGAAATTCCTGCTACCAGCAACGTTGGGTCGAATTCGTTGCCCTTTACAGACTCTTTCGGGATGGAGTGCTACGTGGTACATTTTCATGTGGTAGTGATGTTTAAATTTCTTGCTTGTTTGTCCTGGCTTCCGTGTTGTAGGATGCCTTCCGTGCTGCATCATGTGGTGCAGTTTTTTAGTTGTTTTGCGGTATATGCGTTTGCATGAGTATTGGATGAAGGGATTTTTGCATGAGTGTGTGCGCTGCTGTGGGTGTATTTTTGCGTGTTGTTTCTTTTGCATGTGGTGTATTTCCTTTTTACAGTTGGTGACCTAACACCCCACGCCCTTGCGGCTGCTAACGGGGTATTATGTAGATATAGATGAACTTTATGTTTTTTACCGGACTGCGCATCTTAAGCGCCGAAGTGCCTTCGCACACACTGCCCGGTGGAGTAGGGGGCCTCGACGACTCGAATTTCCTACTCCGCAGAATCGAGAGGTGGAAGGGGGCGGAGGAACTAGCACGCGAGGATGCTCTTCTAATGGCCCCCGCCGCCCCGTTTTTATGTGAAGGACGTGGCGGCATGGGAGGGCATTAAATCATGGCACCACGGGGCCTGGTGGACAATATTCTACGGCCTGAAACACCGTGGAATGTTAATTGAAAATTTTTCGTTTTGAACTAACAAAATGTTTAAAAGATGTAAATGCTGAAGACAGAGGGGTGCGACGGAGGGTTTTCCCGTTTTCTAAGGGACTGCGGAACGAAAAATTTCAACAAAATAAATTTTAAATTCAGCGCGTCGCGCCCACCAGAATGAATCCTCGCGTGCTAGGTCCTCCGCCCCCCTCCTCCCGCAATCAGTAGAGGAGGAACGTCTTGGCATTCGAGCCCGACTCCTCCCCTCCCCTTTTACCCACGGGTGGCACGTGCCAAGGCGCTTCGTCGCGTAGGAGCGCCGTGCGCGAAATCATACAGTTTGGTCCCCCGACTCTTCTTCTTAGCCTAATGGCTAAGATCAAAGTGTAGTCCGCCCCATGGTGCGCTTCCAGGTCCCCTCCGGACCTGGCCGCTCTGCTTCCCCGCGGTCTGAGAAACCGCGGAACGAAACATTTCAAAATATCAAAGTTTGCATTGATATCGTGATTCCCACCTGCATAGTCCAGGTGGCGGCCGAGTTATCCGCTGAAGGCACTCAACCTCTTCTCGGTTTCTATGGCTGGTCTGGGCCAGTACGAGTGGATTCGGGAAGACATTTAAATTGTTTGGCGATTTGAGATGATGGTTTTTTGGCTGATATAATCTTTCACAAATACCTGCTAGAGTGAGGAGGTCAACAAAACCGATCGGGCGTAAAGCTCGAATAACTGTCGCTTGACCATCGTCGCGGCCGAAAATGAAACCGCGCGTATTTCAAATCATCCGCCCTGCTCGGATACGTACGGGATTGACGGAGAGTTCCCCCGGGGGTCCTTAGGCGGCCGTGCGGCCTCCGTGTTCAAGCTACCGGTCCATTGCGGACTTGCAAGTGCACCGGGGGCCGGACCTCAATTTGATCTTAACCATAAGGCCAAGAAGAAGAAATGAGGGTGCCATAATGTATGAGTTTTTATATAAATATTCATGGATTTAGGGTGGGAATCATTGGCTGAAAGACGTCTCAATGCAAGATTGAAATGATTGAATAAATTTGATCCGCATGGCTCAGCACCGAGGTCTCGCAAATTATTCGTACTAATATATAAATTGGTCGCTTGGATCATGCATATAAAATTCAGGAAATAGATGCCAGAGCTAGAAGACTTAAGGACTCCATTTCCCCCCGGACGATACGGGATAGCAACTGCAGGGTTATAGATAGCAAAAATTCCACTAGCCACCCTCAGCGTCTAAAAAATCATTAGTTGTATGTATTATGCATGCTCTTCTACTAACCTTATGCGTTTTGTTATAATCCATTCTTTCCGAATGACCACATTTGTGTTTATTTCATCTGTTTTTAAGTTTCCAATTCATTTCCTCGTCCCTCTCCGCGGGGGGAAATTCCTGCATCCAGCAACGTTGGGTCGAATTCGTTGCCTTTTACAGACTCTTTCGGGGTGGAGTGCTACGTGGTACATTTTCATGTGGTAGTGATGTTTAAATTTCTTTCTTGTTTGTCCTGGCTTCCGTGTGGTAGGATGGCTTCCGTGCTGCATCATGTGGTGCAGTTTTTTAGTTGTTTTGCGGTATATGCGTTTGCATGAGTATTGGATGAAGGGATTTTTGCATGAGTGTGTGCGCTGCTGTGGGTGTATCTTTGCGTGTTGTTTCTTTTGCATGTGGTGTATTTCCTTTTTACAGTTGGTGACCTAACACCCCACGCCACACGCCCTTGCGGCTGCTAACGGGGTATTATGTAGATATAGATGAACTTTATGTTTTTTACCGGACTGCGCATCCTAAGCGCCGAAGTGCCTTCGCACACACTGCCCGGTGGAGTAGGGGGCCTCGACGACTCGAATTTCCTACTCCGCAGAATCGAGAGGTGGAAGGGGGCGGAGGAACTAGCACGCGAGGATGCTCTTCTAATGGCCCCCGCCGCCCCGTTTTTATGTGAAGGACGTGGCGGCATGGGAGGGCATTAAATCATGGCACCACGGGGCCTGGTGGACAATATTCTACGGCCTGAAACACCGTGGAATGTTAATTGAAAATTTTTCGTTTTGAACTAACAAAATGTTTAAAAGATGTAAATGCTGAAGACAGAGGGGTGCGACGGAGGGTTTCCCCGTTTTCTAAGGGACTGCGGAACGAAAAATTTCAACAAAATAAATTTTAAATTCAGCGCGTCGTGCCCACCAGAATGAATCCCCGCGTGCTAGGTCCTCCGCCCCCCTCCTCCCGCAATCAGTAGAGGAGGAACGTCTTGGCATTCGAGCCCGACTCCTCCCCTCCCCTTTTACCCACGGGTGGCACGTGCCAAGGCGCTTCGTCGCGTAGGAGCGCCGTGCGCGAAATCATACAGTTTGATCCCCCGACTCTTCTTCTTAGCCTAATGGCTAAGATCAAAGTGTAGTCCGGCCCATGCTGCGCTTCCAGGTCCCCTCCGGACCTGGCCGCTCTGCTTCCCCGCGGTCTGAGAAACCCCGGAACGAAACATTTCAAAATTTCAAAGTTTGCATTGATATCGTGATTCCCACGTGCATAGTCCAGGTGGCGGCCGAGTTATCCGCTGAAGGCACTCAACCTCTTCTCGGTTTCTATGGCTGGTCTGGGCCAGTACGAGTGGATTCGGGAAGACATTTAAATTGTTTGGCGATTTGAGATGATGGTTTTTTGGCTGATATAATCTTTCACAAAAACCTGCTAGAGTGAGGAGGTCAACAAAACCGATCGGGCGTAAAGCTCGAATAACTGTCGCTTGACCATCGTCGCGGCCGAAAATGAAACCGCGCGCATTTCAAATCATCCGCCCTGCTCGGATACGTACGGGATTGACGGAGAGTTCCCCCGGGGGTCCTAAGGCGGCCGTGCGGCCTCGGTGTTCAAGCTACCGGTCCATTGCGGACTTGCAAGTGCACCGGGGGCCGGACCTCAATTTGATATTAACCATAAGGCCAAGAAGAAGAAATGAGGGTGCCATAATGTATGAGTTTTTATATAAATATTCATGGATTTAGGGTGGGAATCATTGGCTGAAAGACGTCTCAATGCAAGATTGAAATGATTGAATAAATTTGATCCGCATGGCTCAGCACCGAGGTCTCGCAAATTATTCGTACTAATATATAAATTGGTCGCTTGGATCATGCATATAAAATTCAGGAAATAGATGCCAGAACTAGAAGACTTAAGGACTCCATTTCCCCCCGGACGATACGGGATAGCAACTGCAGGGTTATAGATAGCAAAAATTCCACTAGCCACCCTCAGCGTCTAAAAAATCATTAGTTGTATGTATTATGCATGCTCTTCCACTAACCTTATGCGTTTTGTTATAATCCATTCTTTCCGAATGACCACATTTGTGTTTATTTCATCTGTTTTTAAGTTTCCATTTCATTTCCTCGTCCCTCTCCGCGGGGGGAAATTCCTGCTACCAGCAACGTTGGGTCGAATTCGTTGCCTTTTACAGACTCTTTCGGGGTGGAGTGCTACGTGGTACATTTTCATGTGGTAGTGATGTTTAAATTTCTTGCTTGTTTGTGCTGGCTTCCGTGTTGTAGGATGCCTTCCGTGCTGCATCATGTGGTGCAGTTTTTTAGTTGTTTTGCGGTATATGCGTTTGCATGAGTATTGGATGAAGGGATTTTTGCATGAGTGTGTGCGCTGCTGTGGGTGTATTTTTGCGTGTTGTTTCTTTTGCATGTGGTGTATTTCCTTTTTACAGTTGGTGACCTAACACCCCACGCCACACGCCCTTGCGGCTGCTAACGGGGTATTATGTAGATATAGATGAACTTTATGTTTTTTACCGGACTGCGCATCCTAAGCGCCGAAGTGCCTTCGCACACACTGCCCGGTGGAGTAGGGGGCCTCGACGACTCGAATTTCCTACTCCGCAGAATCGAGAGGTGGAAGGGGGCGGAGGAACTAGCACGCGAGGATGCTCTTCTAATGGCCCCCGCCGCCCCGTTTTTATGTGAAGGACGTGGCGGCATGGGAGGGCATTAAATCATGGCACCACGGGGCCTGGTGGACAATATTCTACGGCCTGAAACACCGTGGAATGTTAATTGAAAATTTTTCGTTTTGAACTAACAAAATGTTTAAAAGATGTAAATGCTGAAGACAGAGGGGTGCGACGGAGGGTTTTCCCGTTTTCTAAGGGACTGCGGAACGAAAAATTTCAACAAAATAAATTTTAAATTCAGCGCGTCGCGCCCACCAGAATGAATCCTCGCGTGCTAGGTCCTCCGCCCCCCTCCTCCCGCAATCAGTAGAGGAGGAACGTCTTGGCATTCGAGCCCGACTCCTCCCCTCCCCTTTTACCCACGGGTGGCACGTGCCAAGGCGCTTCGTCGCGTAGGAGCGCCGAGCGCGAAATCATACAGTTTGGTCCCCCGACTCTTCTTCTTAGCCTAATGGCTAAGATCAAAGTGTAGTCCGGCCCATGCTGCGCTTCCAGGTCCCCTCCGGACCTGGCCGCTCTGCTTCCCCGCGGTCTGAGAAACCGCGGAACGATACATTTCAAAATATCAAAGTTTGCACTGATATCGTGATTCCCACTTGCATAGTCCAGGTGGCGGCCGAGTTATCCGCTGAAGGCACTCAACCTCTTCTCGGTTTCTATGGCTGGTCTGGGCCAGTACGAGTGGATTCGGGAAGACATTTAAATTGTTTAGCGATTTGAGATGATGGTTTTTTGGCTGATATAATCTTTCACAAATACCTGCTAGTGTGAGGAGGTCAACAAAACCGATCGGGCGTAAAGCTCGAATAACTGTCGCTTGACCATCGTCGCGGCCAAAATGAAACCGCGCGTATTTCAAATCATCCGCCCTGCTCGGATACGTACGGGATTGACGGAGAGTTCCCCCGGGGGTCCTTAGGCGGCCGTGCGGCCTCCGTGTTCAAGCTACCGGTCCATTGCGGACTTGCAAGTGCACCGGGGGCCGGACCTCAATTTGATCTTAACCATAAGGCCAAGAAGAAGAAATGAGGGTGCCATAATGTATGAGTTTTTATATAAATATTCATGGATTTAGGGTGGGAATCATTGGCTGAAAGACGTCTCAATGCAAGATTGAAATGATTGAATAAATTTGATCCGCATGGCTCAGCACCGAGGTCTCGCAAATTATTCGTACTAATATATAAATTGGTCGCTTGGATCATGCATATAAAATTCAGGAAATAGATGCCAGAGCTAGAAGACTTAAGGACTCCATTTCCCCCCGGACGATACGGGATAGCAACTGCAGGGTTATAGATAGCAAAAATTCCACTAGCCACCCTCAGCGTCTAAAAAATCATTAGTTGTATGTATTATGCATGCTCTTCCACTAACCTTATGCGTTTTGTTATAATCCATTCTTTCCGAATGACCACATTTGTGTTTATTTCATCTGTTTTTAAGTTTCCAATTCATTTCCTCGTCCCTCTCCGCGGGGGGAAATTCCTGCATCCAGCAACGTTGGGTCGAATTCGTTGCCTTTTACAGACTCTTTCGGGGTGGAGTGCTACGTGGTACATTTTCATGTGGTAGTGATGTTTAAATTTCTTTCTTGTTTGTCCTGGCTTCCGTGTGGTAGGATGGCTTCCGTGCTGCATCATGTGGTGCAGTTTTTTAGTTGTTTTGCGGTATATGCGTTTGCATGAGTATTGGATGAAGGGATTTTTGCATGAGTGTGTGCGCTGCTGTGGGTGTATCTTTGCGTGTTGTTTCTTTTGCATGTGGTGTATTTCCTTTTTACAGTTGGTGACCTAACACCCCACGCCACACGCCCTTGCGGCTGCTAACGGGGTATTATGTAGATATAGATGAACTTTATGTTTTTTACCGGACTGCGCATCCTAAGCGCCGAAGTGCCTTCGCACACACTGCCCGGTGGAGTAGGGGGCCTCGACGACTCGAATTTCCTACTCCGCAGAATCGAGAGGTGGAAGGGGGCGGAGGAACTAGCACGCGAGGATGCTCTTCTAATGGCCCCCGCCGCCCCGTTTTTATGTGAAGGACGTGGCGGCATGGGAGGGCATTAAATCATGGCACCACGGGGCCTGGTTGACAATATTCTACGGCCTGAAACACCGTGGAATGTTAATTGAAAGTTTTTCGTTTTGAACTAACAAAATGTTTAAAAGATGTAAATGCTGAAGACAGAGGGGTGCGACGGAGGGTTTTCCCGTTTTCTATGGGACTGCGGAACGAAAAATTTCAACAAAATAAATTTTAAATTCAGCGCGTCGCGCCCACCAGAATGAATCCTCGCGTGCTAGGTCCTCCGCCCCCCTCCTCCCGCAATCAGTAGAGGAGGAACGTCTTGGCATTCGAGCCCGACTCCTCCCCTCCCCTTTTACCCACGGGTGGCACGTGCCAAGGCGCTTCGTCGCGTAGGAGCGCCGTGCGCGAAATCATACAGTTTGGTCCCCCGACTCTTCTTCTTAGCCTAATGGCTAAGATCAAAGTGTAGTCCGGCCCATGGTGCGCTTCCAGGTCCCCTCCGGACCTGGCCGCTCTGCTTCCCCGCGGTCTGAGAAACCGCGGAACGAAACATTTCAAAATATCAAAGTTTGCATTGATATCGTGATTCCCACCTGCATAGTACAGGTGGCGGCCGAGTTATCCGCTGAAGGCACTCAACCTCTTCTCGGTTTCTATGGCTGGTCTGGGCCAGTACGAGTGGATTCGGGAAGACATTTAAATTGTTTGGCGATTTGAGATGATGGTTTTTTGGCTGATATAATCTTTCACAAATACCTGCTAGAGTGAGGAGGTCAACAAAACCGATCGGGCGTAAAGCTCGAATAACTGTCGCTTGACCATCGTCGCGGCCGAAAATGAAACCGCGCGTATTTCAAATCATCCGCCCTGCTCGGATACGTACGGGATTGACGGAGAGTTCCCCCGGGGGTCCTAAGGCGGCCGTGCGGCCTCGGTGTTCAAGCTACCGGTCCATTGCGGACTTGCAAGTGCACCGGGGGCCGGACCTCAATTTGATCTTAACCATAAGGCCAAGAAGAAGAAATGAGGGTGCCATAATGTATGAGTTTTTATATAAATATTCATGGATTTAGGGTGGGAATCATTAGCTGAAAGACGTCTCAATGCAAGATTGAAATGATTGAATAAATTTGATCCGCATGGCTCAGCACCGAGGTCTCGCAAATTATTCGTACTAATATATAAATTGGTCGCTTGGATCATGCATATAAAAATCAAGAAATAGATGCCAGAGCTAGAAGACTTAAGGACTCCATTTCCCCCAAGACAATACGGGATAGCAACTGCAGGGTTATAGATAGCAAAAATTCCACTAGCCACCCTCAGCGTCTAAAAAATCATTAGTTGTATGTATTATGCATGCTCTTCTACTAACCTTATGCGTTTTGTTATAATCCATTCTTTCCGAATGACCACATTTGTGTTTATTTCATCTGTTTTTAAGTTTCCATTTCATTTCCTCGTCCCTCTCCGCGGGGGGAAATTCCTGCTACCAGCAACGTTGGGTCGAATTCGTTGCCCTTTACAGACTCTTTCGGGATGGAGTGCTACGTGGTACATTTTCATGTGGTAGTGATGTTTAAATTTCTTGCTTGTTTGTCCTGGCTTCCGTGTTGTAGGATGCCTTCCGTGCTGCATCATGTGGTGCAGTTTTTTAGTTGTTTTGCGGTATATGCGTTTGCATGAGTATTGGATGAAGGGATTTTTGCATGAGTGTGTGCGCTGCTGTGGGTGTATTTTTGCGTGTTGTTTCTTTTGCATGTGGTGTATTTCCTTTTTACAGTTGGTGACCTAACACCCCACGCCCTTGCGGCTGCTAACGGGGTATTATGTAGATATAGATGAACTTTATGTTTTTTACCGGACTGCGCATCCTAAGCGCCGAAGTGCCTTCGCACACACTGCCCGGTGGAGTAGGGGGCCTCGACGACTCGAATTTCCTACTCCGCAGAATCGAGAGGTGGAAGGGGGCGGAGGAACTAGCACGCGAGGATGCTCTTCTAATGGCCCCCGCCGCCCCGTTTTTATGTGAAGGACGTGGCGGCATGGGAGGGCATTAAATCATGGCACCACGGGGCCTGGTGGACAATATTCTACGGCCTGAAACACCGTGGAATGTTAATTGAAAATTTTTCGTTTTGAACTAACAAAATGTTTAAAAGATGTAAATGCTGAAGACAGAGGGGTGCGACGGAGGGTTTTCCCGTTTTCTAAGGGACTGCGGAACGAAAAATTTCAACAAAATAAATTTTAAATTCAGCGCGTCGCGCCCACCAGAATGAATCCTCGCGTGCTAGGTCCTCCGCCCCCCTCCTCCCGCAATCAGTAGAGGAGGAACGTCTTGGCATTCGAGCCCGACTCCTCCCCTCCCCTTTTACCCACGGGTGGCACGTGCCAAGGCGCTTCGTCGCGTAGGAGCGCCGTGCGCGAAATCATACAGTTTGGTCCCCCGACTCTTCTTCTTAGCCTAATGGCTAAGATCAAAGTGTAGTCCGCCCCATGGTGCGCTTCCAGGTCCCCTCCGGACCTGGCCGCTCTGCTTCCCCGCGGTCTGAGAAACCGCGGAACGAAACATTTCAAAATATCAAAGTTTGCATTGATATCGTGATTCCCACCTGCATAGTCCAGGTGGCGGCCGAGTTATCCGCTGAAGGCACTCAACCTCTTCTCGGTTTCTATGGCTGGTCTGGGCCAGTACGAGTGGATTCGGGAAGACATTTAAATTGTTTGGCGATTTGAGATGATGGTTTTTTGGCTGATATAATCTTTCACAAATACCTGCTAGAGTGAGGAGGTCAACAAAACCGATCGGGCGTAAAGCTCGAATAACTGTCGCTTGACCATCGTCGCGGCCGAAAATGAAACCGCGCGTATTTCAAATCATCCGCCCTGCTCGGATACGTACGGGATTGACGGAGAGTTCCCCCGGGGGTCCTTAGGCGGCCGTGCGGCCTCCGTGTTCAAGCTACCGGTCCATTGCGGACTTGCAAGTGCACCGGGGGCCGGACCTCAATTTGATCTTAACCATAAGGCCAAGAAGAAGAAATGAGGGTGCCATAATGTATGAGTTTTTATATAAATATTCATGGATTTAGGGTGGGAATCATTGGCTGAAAGACGTCTCAATGCAAGATTGAAATGATTGAATAAATTTGATCCGCATGGCTCAGCACCGAGGTCTCGCAAATTATTCGTACTAATATATAAATTGGTCGCTTGGATCATGCATATAAAATTCAGGAAATAGATGCCAGAGCTAGAAGACTTAAGGACTCCATTTCCCCCCGGACGATACGGGATAGCAACTGCAGGGTTATAGATAGCAAAAATTCCACTAGCCACCCTCAGCGTCTAAAAAATCATTAGTTGTATGTATTATGCATGCTCTTCTACTAACCTTATGCGTTTTGTTATAATCCATTCTTTCCGAATGACCACATTTGTGTTTATTTCATCTGTTTTTAAGTTTCCAATTCATTTCCTCGTCCCTCTCCGCGGGGGGAAATTCCTGCATCCAGCAACGTTGGGTCGAATTCGTTGCCTTTTACAGACTCTTTCGGGGTGGAGTGCTACGTGGTACATTTTCATGTGGTAGTGATGTTTAAATTTCTTTCTTGTTTGTCCTGGCTTCCGTGTGGTAGGATGGCTTCCGTGCTGCATCATGTGGTGCAGTTTTTTAGTTGTTTTGCGGTATATGCGTTTGCATGAGTATTGGATGAAGGGATTTTTGCATGAGTGTGTGCGCTGCTGTGGGTGTATCTTTGCGTGTTGTTTCTTTTGCATGTGGTGTATTTCCTTTTTACAGTTGGTGACCTAACACCCCACGCCACACGCCCTTGCGGCTGCTAACGGGGTATTATGTAGATATAGATGAACTTTATGTTTTTTACCGGACTGCGCATCCTAAGCGCCGAAGTGCCTTCGCACACACTGCCCGGTGGAGTAGGGGGCCTCGACGACTCGAATTTCCTACTCCGCAGAATCGAGAGGTGGAAGGGGGCGGAGGAACTAGCACGCGAGGATGCTCTTCTAATGGCCCCCGCCGCCCCGTTTTTATGTGAAGGACGTGGCGGCATGGGAGGGCATTAAATCATGGCACCACGGGGCCTGGTGGACAATATTCTACGGCCTGAAACACCGTGGAATGTTAATTGAAAATTTTTCGTTTTGAACTAACAAAATGTTTAAAAGATGTAAATGCTGAAGACAGAGGGGTGCGACGGAGGGTTTCCCCGTTTTCTAAGGGACTGCGGAACGAAAAATTTCAACAAAATAAATTTTAAATTCAGCGCGTCGCGCCCACCAGAATGAATCCTCGCGTGCTAGGTCCTCCGCCCCCCTCCTCCCGCAATCAGTAGAGGAGGAACGTCTTGGCATTCGAGCCCGACTCCTCCCCTCCCCTTTTACCCACGGGTGGCACGTGCCAAGGCGCTTCGTCGCGTAGGAGCGCCGTGCGCGAAATCATACAGTTTGGTCCCCCGACTCTTCTTCTTAGCCTAATGGCTAAGATCAAAGTGTAGTCCGGCCCATGGTGCGCTTCCAGGTCCCCTCCGGACCTGGCCGCTCTGCTTCCCCGCGGTCTGAGAAACCGCGGAACGAAACATTTCAAAATATCAAAGTTTGCATTGATATCGTGATTCCCACCTGCATAGTACAGGTGGCGGCCGAGTTATCCGCTGAAGGCACTCAACCTCTTCTCGGTTTCTATGGCTGGTCTGGGCCAGTACGAGTGGATTCGGGAAGACATTTAAATTGTTTGGCGATTTGAGATGATGGTTTTTTGGCTGATATAATCTTTCACAAATACCTGCTAGAGTGAGGAGGTCAACAAAACCGATCGGGCGTAAAGCTCGAATAACTGTCGCTTGACCATCGTCGCGGCCGAAAATGAAACCGCGCGTATTTCAAATCATCCGCCCTGCTCGGATACGTACGGGATTGACGGAGAGTTCCCCCGGGGGTCCTAAGGCGGCCGTGCGGCCTCGGTGTTCAAGCTACCGGTCCATTGCGGACTTGCAAGTGCACCGGGGGCCGGACCTCAATTTGATCTTAACCATAAGGCCAAGAAGAAGAAATGAGGGTGCCATAATGTATGAGTTTTTATATAAATATTCATGGATTTAGGGTGGGAATCATTAGCTGAAAGACGTCTCAATGCAAGATTGAAATGATTGAATAAATTTGATCCGCATGGCTCAGCACCGAGGTCTCGCAAATTATTCGTACTAATATATAAATTGGTCGCTTGGATCATGCATATAAAAATCAAGATATAGATGCCAGAGCTAGAAGACTTAAGGACTCCATTTCCCCCAAGACAATACGGGATAGCAACTGCAGGGTTATAGATAGCAAAAATTCCACTAGCCACCCTCAGCGTCTAAAAAATCATTAGTTGTATGTATTATGCATGCTCTTCTACTAACCTTATGCGTTTTGTTATAATCCATTCTTTCCGAATGACCACATTTGTGTTTATTTCATCTGTTTTTAAGTTTCCATTTCATTTCCTCGTCCCTCTCCGCGGGGGGAAATTCCTGCTACCAGCAACGTTGGGTCGAATTCGTTGCCCTTTACAGACTCTTTCGGGATGGAGTGCTACGTGGTACATTTTCATGTGGTAGTGATGTTTAAATTTCTTGCTTGTTTGTCCTGGCTTCCGTGTTGTAGGATGCCTTCCGTGCTGCATCATGTGGTGCAGTTTTTTAGTTGTTTTGCGGTATATGCGTTTGCATGAGTATTGGATGAAGGGATTTTTGCATGAGTGTGTGCGCTGCTGTGGGTGTATTTTTGCGTGTTGTTTCTTTTGCATGTGGTGTATTTCCTTTTTACAGTTGGTGACCTAACACCCCACGCCCTTGCGGCTGCTAACGGGGTATTATGTAGATATAGATGAACTTTATGTTTTTTACCGGACTGCGCATCTTAAGCGCCGAAGTGCCTTCGCACACACTGCCCGGTGGAGTAGGGGGCCTCGACGACTCGAATTTCCTACTCCGCAGAATCGAGAGGTGGAAGGGGGCGGAGGAACTAGCACGCGAGGATGCTCTTCTAATGGCCCCCGCCGCCCCGTTTTTATGTGAAGGACGTGGCGGCATGGGAGGGCATTAAATCATGGCACCACGGGGCCTGGTGGACAATATTCTACGGCCTGAAACACCGTGGAATGTTAATTGAAAATTTTTCGTTTTGAACTAACAAAATGTTTAAAAGATGTAAATGCTGAAGACAGAGGGGTGCGACGGAGGGTTTTCCCGTTTTCTAAGGGACTGCGGAACGAAAAATTTCAACAAAATAAATTTTAAATTCAGCGCGTCGCGCCCACCAGAATGAATCCTCGCGTGCTAGGTCCTCCGCCCCCCTCCTCCCGCAATCAGTAGAGGAGGAACGTCTTGGCATTCGAGCCCGACTCCTCCCCTCCCCTTTTACCCACGGGTGGCACGTGCCAAGGCGCTTCGTCGCGTAGGAGCGCCGTGCGCGAAATCATACAGTTTGGTCCCCCGACTCTTCTTCTTAGCCTAATGGCTAAGATCAAAGTGTAGTCCGCCCCATGGTGCGCTTCCAGGTCCCCTCCGGACCTGGCCGCTCTGCTTCCCCGCGGTCTGAGAAACCGCGGAACGAAACATTTCAAAATATCAAAGTTTGCATTGATATCGTGATTCCCACCTGCATAGTCCAGGTGGCGGCCGAGTTATCCGCTGAAGGCACTCAACCTCTTCTCGGTTTCTATGGCTGGTCTGGGCCAGTACGAGTGGATTCGGGAAGACATTTAAATTGTTTGGCGATTTGAGATGATGGTTTTTTGGCTGATATAATCTTTCACAAATACCTGCTAGAGTGAGGAGGTCAACAAAACCGATCGGGCGTAAAGCTCGAATAACTGTCGCTTGACCATCGTCGCGGCCGAAAATGAAACCGCGCGTATTTCAAATCATCCGCCCTGCTCGGATACGTACGGGATTGACGGAGAGTTCCCCCGGGGGTCCTTAGGCGGCCGTGCGGCCTCCGTGTTCAAGCTACCGGTCCATTGCGGACTTGCAAGTGCACCGGGGGCCGGACCTCAATTTGATCTTAACCATAAGGCCAAGAAGAAGAAATGAGGGTGCCATAATGTATGAGTTTTTATATAAATATTCATGGATTTAGGGTGGGAATCATTGGCTGAAAGACGTCTCAATGCAAGATTGAAATGATTGAATAAATTTGATCCGCATGGCTCAGCACCGAGGTCTCGCAAATTATTCGTACTAATATATAAATTGGTCGCTTGGATCATGCATATAAAATTCAGGAAATAGATGCCAGAGCTAGAAGACTTAAGGACTCCATTTCCCCCCGGACGATACGGGATAGCAACTGCAGGGTTATAGATAGCAAAAATTCCACTAGCCACCCTCAGCGTCTAAAAAATCATTAGTTGTATGTATTATGCATGCTCTTCTACTAACCTTATGCGTTTTGTTATAATCCATTCTTTCCGAATGACCACATTTGTGTTTATTTCATCTGTTTTTAAGTTTCCAATTCATTTCCTCGTCCCTCTCCGCGGGGGGAAATTCCTGCATCCAGCAACGTTGGGTCGAATTCGTTGCCTTTTACAGACTCTTTCGGGGTGGAGTGCTACGTGGTACATTTTCATGTGGTAGTGATGTTTAAATTTCTTTCTTGTTTGTCCTGGCTTCCGTGTGGTAGGATGGCTTCCGTGCTGCATCATGTGGTGCAGTTTTTTAGTTGTTTTGCGGTATATGCGTTTGCATGAGTATTGGATGAAGGGATTTTTGCATGAGTGTGTGCGCTGCTGTGGGTGTATCTTTGCGTGTTGTTTCTTTTGCATGTGGTGTATTTCCTTTTTACAGTTGGTGACCTAACACCCCACGCCACACGCCCTTGCGGCTGCTAACGGGGTATTATGTAGATATAGATGAACTTTATGTTTTTTACCGGACTGCGCATCCTAAGCGCCGAAGTGCCTTCGCACACACTGCCCGGTGGAGTAGGGGGCCTCGACGACTCGAATTTCCTACTCCGCAGAATCGAGAGGTGGAAGGGGGCGGAGGAACTAGCACGCGAGGATGCTCTTCTAATGGCCCCCGCCGCCCCGTTTTTATGTGAAGGACGTGGCGGCATGGGAGGGCATTAAATCATGGCACCACGGGGCCTGGTGGACAATATTCTACGGCCTGAAACACCGTGGAATGTTAATTGAAAATTTTTCGTTTTGAACTAACAAAATGTTTAAAAGATGTAAATGCTGAAGACAGAGGGGTGCGACGGAGGGTTTCCCCGTTTTCTAAGGGACTGCGGAACGAAAAATTTCAACAAAATAAATTTTAAATTCAGCGCGTCGTGCCCACCAGAATGAATCCCCGCGTGCTAGGTCCTCCGCCCCCCTCCTCCCGCAATCAGTAGAGGAGGAACGTCTTGGCATTCGAGCCCGACTCCTCCCCTCCCCTTTTACCCACGGGTGGCACGTGCCAAGGCGCTTCGTCGCGTAGGAGCGCCGTGCGCGAAATCATACAGTTTGATCCCCCGACTCTTCTTCTTAGCCTAATGGCTAAGATCAAAGTGTAGTCCGGCCCATGCTGCGCTTCCAGGTCCCCTCCGGACCTGGCCGCTCTGCTTCCCCGCGGTCTGAGAAACCCCGGAACGAAACATTTCAAAATTTCAAAGTTTGCATTGATATCGTGATTCCCACGTGCATAGTCCAGGTGGCGGCCGAGTTATCCGCTGAAGGCACTCAACCTCTTCTCGGTTTCTATGGCTGGTCTGGGCCAGTACGAGTGGATTCGGGAAGACATTTAAATTGTTTGGCGATTTGAGATGATGGTTTTTTGGCTGATATAATCTTTCACAAAAACCTGCTAGAGTGAGGAGGTCAACAAAACCGATCGGGCGTAAAGCTCGAATAACTGTCGCTTGACCATCGTCGCGGCCGAAAATGAAACCGCGCGCATTTCAAATCATCCGCCCTGCTCGGATACGTACGGGATTGACGGAGAGTTCCCCCGGGGGTCCTAAGGCGGCCGTGCGGCCTCGGTGTTCAAGCTACCGGTCCATTGCGGACTTGCAAGTGCACCGGGGGCCGGACCTCAATTTGATATTAACCATAAGGCCAAGAAGAAGAAATGAGGGTGCCATAATGTATGAGTTTTTATATAAATATTCATGGATTTAGGGTGGGAATCATTGGCTGAAAGACGTCTCAATGCAAGATTGAAATGATTGAATAAATTTGATCCGCATGGCTCAGCACCGAGGTCTCGCAAATTATTCGTACTAATATATAAATTGGTCGCTTGGATCATGCATATAAAATTCAGGAAATAGATGCCAGAACTAGAAGACTTAAGGACTCCATTTCCCCCCGGACGATACGGGATAGCAACTGCAGGGTTATAGATAGCAAAAATTCCACTAGCCACCCTCAGCGTCTAAAAAATCATTAGTTGTATGTATTATGCATGCTCTTCCACTAACCTTATGCGTTTTGTTATAATCCATTCTTTCCGAATGACCACATTTGTGTTTATTTCATCTGTTTTTAAGTTTCCATTTCATTTCCTCGTCCCTCTCCGCGGGGGGAAATTCCTGCTACCAGCAACGTTGGGTCGAATTCGTTGCCTTTTACAGACTCTTTCGGGGTGGAGTGCTACGTGGTACATTTTCATGTGGTAGTGATGTTTAAATTTCTTGCTTGTTTGTGCTGGCTTCCGTGTTGTAGGATGCCTTCCGTGCTGCATCATGTGGTGCAGTTTTTTAGTTGTTTTGCGGTATATGCGTTTGCATGAGTATTGGATGAAGGGATTTTTGCATGAGTGTGTGCGCTGCTGTGGGTGTATTTTTGCGTGTTGTTTCTTTTGCATGTGGTGTATTTCCTTTTTACAGTTGGTGACCTAACACCCCACGCCACACGCCCTTGCGGCTGCTAACGGGGTATTATGTAGATATAGATGAACTTTATGTTTTTTACCGGACTGCGCATCCTAAGCGCCGAAGTGCCTTCGCACACACTGCCCGGTGGAGTAGGGGGCCTCGACGACTCGAATTTCCTACTCCGCAGAATCGAGAGGTGGAAGGGGGCGGAGGAACTAGCACGCGAGGATGCTCTTCTAATGGCCCCCGCCGCCCCGTTTTTATGTGAAGGACGTGGCGGCATGGGAGGGCATTAAATCATGGCACCACGGGGCCTGGTGGACAATATTCTACGGCCTGAAACACCGTGGAATGTTAATTGAAAATTTTTCGTTTTGAACTAACAAAATGTTTAAAAGATGTAAATGCTGAAGACAGAGGGGTGCGACGGAGGGTTTTCCCGTTTTCTAAGGGACTGCGGAACGAAAAATTTCAACAAAATAAATTTTAAATTCAGCGCGTCGCGCCCACCAGAATGAATCCTCGCGTGCTAGGTCCTCCGCCCCCCTCCTCCCGCAATCAGTAGAGGAGGAACGTCTTGGCATTCGAGCCCGACTCCTCCCCTCCCCTTTTACCCACGGGTGGCACGTGCCAAGGCGCTTCGTCGCGTAGGAGCGCCGAGCGCGAAATCATACAGTTTGGTCCCCCGACTCTTCTTCTTAGCCTAATGGCTAAGATCAAAGTGTAGTCCGGCCCATGCTGCGCTTCCAGGTCCCCTCCGGACCTGGCCGCTCTGCTTCCCCGCGGTCTGAGAAACCGCGGAACGATACATTTCAAAATATCAAAGTTTGCACTGATATCGTGATTCCCACTTGCATAGTCCAGGTGGCGGCCGAGTTATCCGCTGAAGGCACTCAACCTCTTCTCGGTTTCTATGGCTGGTCTGGGCCAGTACGAGTGGATTCGGGAAGACATTTAAATTGTTTAGCGATTTGAGATGATGGTTTTTTGGCTGATATAATCTTTCACAAATACCTGCTAGTGTGAGGAGGTCAACAAAACCGATCGGGCGTAAAGCTCGAATAACTGTCGCTTGACCATCGTCGCGGCCAAAATGAAACCGCGCGTATTTCAAATCATCCGCCCTGCTCGGATACGTACGGGATTGACGGAGAGTTCCCCCGGGGGTCCTTAGGCGGCCGTGCGGCCTCCGTGTTCAAGCTACCGGTCCATTGCGGACTTGCAAGTGCACCGGGGGCCGGACCTCAATTTGATCTTAACCATAAGGCCAAGAAGAAGAAATGAGGGTGCCATAATGTATGAGTTTTTATATAAATATTCATGGATTTAGGGTGGGAATCATTGGCTGAAAGACGTCTCAATGCAAGATTGAAATGATTGAATAAATTTGATCCGCATGGCTCAGCACCGAGGTCTCGCAAATTATTCGTACTAATATATAAATTGGTCGCTTGGATCATGCATATAAAATTCAGGAAATAGATGCCAGAGCTAGAAGACTTAAGGACTCCATTTCCCCCCGGACGATACGGGATAGCAACTGCAGGGTTATAGATAGCAAAAATTCCACTAGCCACCCTCAGCGTCTAAAAAATCATTAGTTGTATGTATTATGCATGCTCTTCTACTAACCTTATGCGTTTTGTTATAATCCATTCTTTCCGAATGACCACATTTGTGTTTATTTCATCTGTTTTTAAGTTTCCAATTCATTTCCTCGTCCCTCTCCGCGGGGGGAAATTCCTGCATCCAGCAACGTTGGGTCGAATTCGTTGCCTTTTACAGACTCTTTCGGGGTGGAGTGCTACGTGGTACATTTTCATGTGGTAGTGATGTTTAAATTTCTTTCTTGTTTGTCCTGGCTTCCGTGTGGTAGGATGGCTTCCGTGCTGCATCATGTGGTGCAGTTTTTTAGTTGTTTTGCGGTATATGCGTTTGCATGAGTATTGGATGAAGGGATTTTTGCATGAGTGTGTGCGCTGCTGTGGGTGTATCTTTGCGTGTTGTTTCTTTTGCATGTGGTGTATTTCCTTTTTACAGTTGGTGACCTAACACCCCACGCCACACGCCCTTGCGGCTGCTAACGGGGTATTATGTAGATATAGATGAACTTTATGTTTTTTACCGGACTGCGCATCCTAAGCGCCGAAGTGCCTTCGCACACACTGCCCGGTGGAGTAGGGGGCCTCGACGACTCGAATTTCCTACTCCGCAGAATCGAGAGGTGGAAGGGGGCGGAGGAACTAGCACGCGAGGATGCTCTTCTAATGGCCCCCGCCGCCCCGTTTTTATGTGAAGGACGTGGCGGCATGGGAGGGCATTAAATCATGGCACCACGGGGCCTGGTGGACAATATTCTACGGCCTGAAACACCGTGGAATGTTAATTGAAAATTTTTCGTTTTGAACTAACAAAATGTTTAAAAGATGTAAATGCTGAAGACAGAGGGGTGCGACGGAGGGTTTCCCCGTTTTCTAAGGGACTGCGGAACGAAAAATTTCAACAAAATAAATTTTAAATTCAGCGCGTCGTGCCCACCAGAATGAATCCCCGCGTGCTAGGTCCTCCGCCCCCCTCCTCCCGCAATCAGTAGAGGAGGAACGTCTTGGCATTCGAGCCCGACTCCTCCCCTCCCCTTTTACCCACGGGTGGCACGTGCCAAGGCGCTTCGTCGCGTAGGAGCGCCGTGCGCGAAATCATACAGTTTGATCCCCCGACTCTTCTTCTTAGCCTAATGGCTAAGATCAAAGTGTAGTCCGGCCCATGCTGCGCTTCCAGGTCCCCTCCGGACCTGGCCGCTCTGCTTCCCCGCGGTCTGAGAAACCCCGGAACGAAACATTTCAAAATTTCAAAGTTTGCATTGATATCGTGATTCCCACGTGCATAGTCCAGGTGGCGGCCGAGTTATCCGCTGAAGGCACTCAACCTCTTCTCGGTTTCTATGGCTGGTCTGGGCCAGTACGAGTGGATTCGGGAAGACATTTAAATTGTTTGGCGATTTGAGATGATGGTTTTTTGGCTGATATAATCTTTCACAAAAACCTGCTAGAGTGAGGAGGTCAACAAAACCGATCGGGCGTAAAGCTCGAATAACTGTCGCTTGACCATCGTCGCGGCCGAAAATGAAACCGCGCGCATTTCAAATCATCCGCCCTGCTCGGATACGTACGGGATTGACGGAGAGTTCCCCCGGGGGTCCTAAGGCGGCCGTGCGGCCTCGGTGTTCAAGCTACCGGTCCATTGCGGACTTGCAAGTGCACCGGGGGCCGGACCTCAATTTGATATTAACCATAAGGCCAAGAAGAAGAAATGAGGGTGCCATAATGTATGAGTTTTTATATAAATATTCATGGATTTAGGGTGGGAATCATTGGCTGAAAGACGTCTCAATGCAAGATTGAAATGATTGAATAAATTTGATCCGCATGGCTCAGCACCGAGGTCTCGCAAATTATTCGTACTAATATATAAATTGGTCGCTTGGATCATGCATATAAAATTCAGGAAATAGATGCCAGAACTAGAAGACTTAAGGACTCCATTTCCCCCCGGACGATACGGGATAGCAACTGCAGGGTTATAGATAGCAAAAATTCCACTAGCCACCCTCAGCGTCTAAAAAATCATTAGTTGTATGTATTATGCATGCTCTTCCACTAACCTTATGCGTTTTGTTATAATCCATTCTTTCCGAATGACCACATTTGTGTTTATTTCATCTGTTTTTAAGTTTCCATTTCATTTCCTCGTCCCTCTCCGCGGGGGGAAATTCCTGCTACCAGCAACGTTGGGTCGAATTCGTTGCCTTTTACAGACTCTTTCGGGGTGGAGTGCTACGTGGTACATTTTCATGTGGTAGTGATGTTTAAATTTCTTGCTTGTTTGTGCTGGCTTCCGTGTTGTAGGATGCCTTCCGTGCTGCATCATGTGGTGCAGTTTTTTAGTTGTTTTGCGGTATATGCGTTTGCATGAGTATTGGATGAAGGGATTTTTGCATGAGTGTGTGCGCTGCTGTGGGTGTATTTTTGCGTGTTGTTTCTTTTGCATGTGGTGTATTTCCTTTTTACAGTTGGTGACCTAACACCCCACGCCACACGCCCTTGCGGCTGCTAACGGGGTATTATGTAGATATAGATGAACTTTATGTTTTTTACCGGACTGCGCATCCTAAGCGCCGAAGTGCCTTCGCACACACTGCCCGGTGGAGTAGGGGGCCTCGACGACTCGAATTTCCTACTCCGCAGAATCGAGAGGTGGAAGGGGGCGGAGGAACTAGCACGCGAGGATGCTCTTCTAATGGCCCCCGCCGCCCCGTTTTTATGTGAAGGACGTGGCGGCATGGGAGGGCATTAAATCATGGCACCACGGGGCCTGGTGGACAATATTCTACGGCCTGAAACACCGTGGAATGTTAATTGAAAATTTTTCGTTTTGAACTAACAAAATGTTTAAAAGATGTAAATGCTGAAGACAGAGGGGTGCGACGGAGGGTTTTCCCGTTTTCTAAGGGACTGCGGAACGAAAAATTTCAACAAAATAAATTTTAAATTCAGCGCGTCGCGCCCACCAGAATGAATCCTCGCGTGCTAGGTCCTCCGCCCCCCTCCTCCCGCAATCAGTAGAGGAGGAACGTCTTGGCATTCGAGCCCGACTCCTCCCCTCCCCTTTTACCCACGGGTGGCACGTGCCAAGGCGCTTCGTCGCGTAGGAGCGCCGAGCGCGAAATCATACAGTTTGGTCCCCCGACTCTTCTTCTTAGCCTAATGGCTAAGATCAAAGTGTAGTCCGGCCCATGGTGCGCTTCCAGGTCCCCTCCGGACCTGGCCGCTCTGCTTCCCCGCGGTCTGAGAAACCGCGGAACGATACATTTCAAAATATCAAAGTTTGCACTGATATCGTGATTCCCACTTGCATAGTCCAGGTGGCGGCCGAGTTATCCGCTGAAGGCACTCAACCTCTTCTCGGTTTCTATGGCTGGTCTGGGCCAGTACGAGTGGATTCGGGAAGACATTTAAATTGTTTAGCGATTTGAGATGATGGTTTTTTGGCTGATATAATCTTTCACAAATACCTGCTAGTGTGAGGAGGTCAACAAAACCGATCGGGCGTAAAGCTCGAATAACTGTCGCTTGACCATCGTCGCGGCCAAAATGAAACCGCGCGTATTTCAAATCATCCGCCCTGCTCGGATACGTACGGGATTGACGGAGAGTTCCCCCGGGGGTCCTAAGGCGGCCGTGCGGCCTCGGTGTTCAAGCTACCGGTCCATTGCGGACTTGCAAGTGCACCGGGGGCCGGACCTCAATTTGATCTTAACCATAAGGCCAAGAAGAAGAAATGAGGGTGCCATAATGTATGAGTTTTTATATAAATATTCATGGATTTAGGGTGGGAATCATTGGCTGAAAGACGTCTCAATTCAAGATTGAAATGATTGAATAAATTTGATCCGCATGGCTCAGCACCGAGGTCTCGCAAATTATTCGTACTAATATATAAATTGGTCGCTTGGATCATGCATATAAAATTCAGGAAATAGATGCCAGAGCTAGAAGACTTAAGGACTCCATTTCCCCCCGGACGATACGGGATAGCAACTGCAGGGTTATAGATAGCAAAAATTCCACTAGCCCCCCTCAGCGTCTAAAAAATCATTAGTTGTATGTATTATGCATGCTCTTCCACTAACTTTATGCGTTTTGTTATAATCCATTCTTTCCGAATGACCACATTTGTGTTTATTTCATCTGTTTTTAAGTTTCCATTTCATTTCCTCGTCCCTCTCCGCGGGGGGAAATTCCTGCTACCAGCAACGTTGGGTCGAATTCGTTGCCTTTTACAGACTCTTTCGGGGTGGAGTGCTACGTGGTAAATTTTCATGTGGTAGTGATGTTTAAATTTCTTGCTTGTTTGTCCTTGCTTCCGTGTTGTAGGATGCCTTCCGTGCTGCATCATGTGGTGCAGTTTTTTAGTTGTTTTGCGGTATATGCGTTTGCATGAGTATTGGATGAAGGGATTTTTGCATGAGTGTGTGCCCTGCTGTGGGTGTATTTTTGCGTGTTGTTTCTTTTGCATGTGGTGTATTTCCTTTTTACAGTTGGTGACCTAACACCCCACGCCACACGCCCTTGCGGCTGCTAACGGGGTATTATGTAGATATAGATGAACTTTATGTTTTTTACCGGACTGCGCATCCTAAGCGCCAAAGTGCCTTCGCACACACTGCCCGGTGGAGTAGGGGGCCTCGACGACTCGAATTTCCTACTCCGCAGAATCGAGAGGTGGAAGGGGGCGGAGGAACTAGCACGCGAGGATGCTCTTCTAATGGCCCCCGCCGCCCCGTTTTTATGTGAAGGACGTGGCGGCATGGGAGGGCATTAAATCATGGCACCACGGGGCCTGGTGGACAATATTCTACGGCCTGAAACACAGTGGAATGTTAATTGAAAATTTTTCGTTTTGAACTAACAAAATGTTTAAAAGATGTAAATGCTGAAGACAGAGGGTTGCGACGGAGGGTTTCCCCGTTTTCTAAGGGACTGCGGAACGAAAAATTTCAACAAAATAAATTTTAAATTCAGCGCGTCGCGCCCACCAGAATGAATCCCCGCGTGCTAGGTCCTCCGCCCCCCTCCTCCCGCAATCAGTAGAGGAGGAACGTCTTGGCATTCGAGCCCGACTCCTCCCCTCCCCTTTTACCCACGGGTGGCACGTGCCAAGGCGCTTTCTTCGCGTAGGAGCGCCGTGCGCGAAATCATACAGTTTGATCCCCCGACTCTTCTTCTTAGCCTAATGGCTAAGATCAAAGTGTAGTCCGGCCCATGCTGCGCTTCCAGGTCCCCTCCGGACCTGGCCGCTCTGCTTCCCCGCGGTCTGAGAAACCCCGGAACGAAACATTTCAAAATTTCAAAGTTTGCATTGATATCGTGATTCCCACCTGCATAGTCCAGGTGGCGGCCGAGTTATCCGCTGAAGGCACTCAACCTCTTCTCGGTTTCTATGGCTGGTCTGGGCCAGTACGAGTGGATTCGGGAAGACATTTAAATTGTTTGGCGATTTGAGATGATGGTTTTTTGGCTGATATAATCTTTCACAAATACCTGCTAGAGTGAGGAGGTCAACAAAACCGATCGGGCGTAAAGCTCGAATAACTGTCGCTTGACCATCGTCGCGGCCGAAAATGAAACCGCGCGCATTTCAAATCATCCGCCCTGCTCGGATACGTACGGGATTGACGGAGAGTTCCCCCGGGGGTCCTAAGGCGGCCGTGCGGCCTCGGTGTTCAAGCTACCGGTCCATTGCGGACTTGCAAGTGCACCGGGGGCCGGACCTCAATTTGATCTTAACCATAAGGCCAAGAAGAAGAAATGAGGGTGCCATAATGTATGAGTTTTTATATAAATATTCATGGATTTAGGGTGGGAATCATTGGCTGAAAGACGTCTCAATGCAAGATTGAAATGATTGAATAAATTTGATCCGCATGGCTCAGCACCGAGGTCTCGCAAATTATTCGTACTAATATATAAATTGGTCGCTTGGATCATGCATATAAAATTCAGGAAATAGATGCCAGAACTAGAAGACTTAAGGACTCCATTTCCCCCCGGACGATACGGGATAGCAACTGCAGGGTTATAGATAGCAAAAATTCCACTAGCCACCCTCAGCGTCTAAAAAATCATTAGTTGTATGTATTATGCATGCTCTTCCACTAACCTTATGCGTTTTGTTATAATCCATTCTTTCCGAATGACCACATTTGTGTTTATTTCATCTGTTTTTAAGTTTCCATTTCATTTCCTCGTCCCTCTCCGCGGGGGGAAATTCCTGCTACCAGCAACGTTGGGTCGAATTCGTTGCCTTTTACAGACTCTTTCGGGGTGGAGTGCTACGTGGTACATTTTCATGTGGTAGTGATGTTTAAATTTCTTGCTTGTTTGTGCTGGCTTCCGTGTTGTAGGATGCCTTCCGTGCTGCATCATGTGGTGCAGTTTTTTAGTTGTTTTGCGGTATATGCGTTTGCATGAGTATTGGATGAAGGGATTTTTGCATGAGTGTGTGCGCTGCTGTGGGTGTATTTTTGCGTGTTGTTTCTTTTGCATGTGGTGTATTTCCTTTTTACAGTTGGTGAACTAACACCCCACGCCACACGCCCTTGCGGCTGCTAACGGGGTATTATGTAGATATAGATGAACTTTATGTTTTTTACCGGACTGCGCATCCTAAGCGCCGAAGTGCCTTCGCACACACTGCCCGGTGGAGTAGAGGGCCTCGACGACTCGAATTTCCTACTCCGCAGAATCGAGAGGTGGAAGGGGGCGGAGGAACTAGCACGCGAGGATGCTCTTCTAATGGCCCCCGCCGCCCCGTTTTTATGTGAAGGACGTGGCGGCATGGGAGGGCATTAAATCATGGCACCACGGGGCCTGGTGGACAATATTCTACGGCCTGAAACACCGTGGAATGTTAATTGAAAATTTTTCGTTTTGAACTAACAAAATGTTTAAAAGATGTAAATGCTGAAGACAGAGGGGTGCGACGGAGGGTTTTCCCGTTTTCTAAGGGACTGCGGAACGAAAAATTTCAACAAAATAAATTTTAAATTCAGCGCGTCGCGCCCACCAGAATGAATCCTCGCGTGCTAGGTCCTCCGCCCCCCTCCTCCCGCAATCAGTAGAGGAGGAACGTCTTGGCATTCGAGCCCGACTCCTCCCCTCCCCTTTTACCCACGGGTGGCACGTGCCAAGGCGCTTCGTCGCGTAGGAGCGCCGTGCGCGAAATCATACAGTTTGGTCCCCCGACTCTTCTTCTTAGCCTAATGGCTAAGATCAAAGTGTAGTCCGGCCCATGGTGCGCTTCCAGGTCCCCTCCGGACCTGGCCGCTCTGCTTCCCCGCGGTCTGAGAAACCGCGGAACGATACATTTCAAAATATCAAAGTTTGCACTGATATCGTGATTCCCACTTGCATAGTCCAGGTGGCGGCCGAGTTATCCGCTGAAGGCACTCAACCTCTTCTCGGTTTCTATGGCTGGTCTGGGCCAGTACGAGTGGATTCGGGAAGACATTTAAATTGTTTAGCGATTTGAGATGATGGTTTTTTGGCTGATATAATCTTTCACAAATACCTGCTAGAGTGAGGAGGTCAACAAAACCGATCGGGCGTAAAGCTCGAATAACTGTCGCTTGACCATCGTCGCGGCCAAAATGAAACCGCGCGTATTTCAAATCATCCGCCCTGCTCGGATACGTACGGGATTGACGGAGAGTTCCCCCGGGGGTCCTAAGGCGGCCGTGCGGCCTCGGTGTTCAAGCTACCGGTCCATTGCGGACTTGCAAGTGCACCGGGGGCTGGACCTCAATTTGATCTTAACCATAAGGCCAAGAAGAAGAAATGAGGGTGCCATAATGTATGAGTTTTTATATAAATATTCATGGATTTAGGGTGGGAATCATTGGCTGAAAGACATCTCAATGCAAGATTGAAATGATTGAATAAATTTAATCCGCATGGCTCAGCACCGAGGTCTCGCAAATTATTCGTACTAATATATAAATTGGTCGCTTGGATCATGCATATAAAATTCAGGAAATAGATGCCAGAGTTAGAAGATTTAAGGACTCCATTTCCCCCCGGACGATACGGGATAGCAACTGCAGGGTTATAGATAGCAAAAATTCCACTAGCCACCCTCAGCGTCTAAAAAATCATTAGTTGTATGTATTATGCATGCTCTTCCACTAACCTTATGCGTTTTGTTATAATCCATTCTTTCCGAATGACCACATTTGTGTTTATTTCATCTGTTTTTAAGTTTCCATTTCATTTCCTCGTCCCTCTCCGCGGGGGGAAATTCCTGCTTCCAGCAACGTTGGGTCGAATTCGTTGCCTTTTACAGACTCTTTCGGGGTGGAGTGCTACGTGGTACATTTTCATGTGGTAGTGATGTTTAAATTTCTTTCTTGTTTGTCCTGGCTTCCGTGTTGTAGGATGGCTTCCGTGCTGCATCATGTGGTGCAGTTTTTTAGTTGTTTTGCGGTATATGCGTTTGCACGAGTATTGGATGAAGGGATTTTTGCATGAGTGTGTGCGCTGCTGTGGGTGTATTTTTGCGTGTTGTTTCTTTTGCATGTGGTGTATTTCCTTTTTACAGTTGGTGACCTAACACCCCACGCCACACGCCCTTGCGGCTGCTAACGGGGTATTATGTAGATATAGATGAACTTTATGTTTTTTACCGGACTGCGCATCCTAAGCGCCGAAGTGCCTTCGCACACACTGCCCGGTGGAGTAGGGGGCCTCGACGACTCGAATTTCCTACTCCGCAGAATCGAGAGGTGGAAGGGGGCGGAGGAACTAGCACGCGAGGATGCTCTTCTAATGGCCCCCGCCGCCCCGTTTTTATGTGAAGGACGTGGCGGCATGGGAGGGCATTAAATCATGGCACCACGGGGCCTGGTGGACAATATTCTACGGCCTGAAACACCGTGGAATGTTAATTGAAAATTTTTCGTTTTGAACTAACAAAATGTTTAAAAGATGTAAATGCTGAAGACAGAGGGGTGCGACGGAGGGTTTTCCCGTTTTCTAAGGGACTGCGGAACGAAAAATTTCAACAAAATAAATTTTAAATTCAGCGCGTCGCGCCCACCAGAATGAATCCTCGCGTGCTAGGTCCTCCGCCCCCCTCCTCCCGCAATCAGTAGAGGAGGAACGTCTTGGCATTCGAGCCCGACTCCTCCCCTCCCCTTTTACCCACGGGTGGCACGTGCCAAGGCGCTTCGTCGCGTAGGAGCGCCGTGCGCGAAATCATACAGTTTGATCCCCCGACTCTTCTTCTTAGCCTAATGGCTAAGATCAAAGTGTAGTCCGGCCCATGCTGCGCTTCCAGGTCCCCTCCGGACCTGGCCGCTCTGCTTCCCCGCGGTCTGAGAAACCCCGAAACGAAACATTTCAAAATTTCAAAGTTTGCATTGATATCGTGATTCCCACCTGCATAGTCCAGGTGGCGGCCTAGTTATCCGCTGAAGGCACTCAACCTCTTCTCGGTTTCTATGGCTGGTCTGGGCCAGTACGAGTGGATTCGGGAAGACATTTAAATTGTTTGGCGATTTGAGATGATGGTTTTTTGGCTGATATAATCTTTCACAAATACCTGCTAGAGTGAGGAGGTCAACAAAACCGATCGGGCGTAAAGCTCGAATAACTGTCGCTTGACCATCGTCGCGGCCGAAAATGAAACCGCGCGCATTTCAAATCATCCGCCCTGCTCGGATATGTACGGGATTGACGGAGAGTTCCCCCGGGGGTCCTAAGGCGGCCGTGCGGCCTCGGTGTTCAAGCTACCGGTCCATTGCTGACTTGCAAGTGCACCGGGGGCCGGACCTCAATTTGATCTTAACCATAAGGCCAAGAAGAAGAAATGAGGGTGCCATAATGTATCTTTATCTACATCTACTCAATACCCCGCAAGCAGCCGCAAGGGCGTGTGGCGGGGGGTGCTAGGACACCACCCATAATTTAGAAAAGAAAAATAATAAAAAAAAAATCGCATGCAATAACGACAAAATCATATATAAAAAAAAAAACATGGCATATATTCATGCATGAACACTTACACCCAACACACATGCAAACACTCAAACTACCAACTAACATACACATGCACCTGAAAGTATACCTAACATCTCTAAAGTGTTTAATTTTGTTCCGACTTGTAAATTCAAAGTTTTTAATATTTCTAAAGTGACTTCGGTTTCTTGCTATTATGATTACTGATTGTTCGGGGAAAGAATGAGTATTTGTACCTATCTGTCTTGGAATCTATCTCCCCTAGTTTATCTTTGTGGTCTGATCTACCTAAGTAGTGTGGGGCCATTATATTTCCTTCAGTGTCATATTTAAACTCGTTTGTTCTGACCCTTTCTAAAAGTCTAAGCCTCGCTTGTTCTCTCCGCACTTCAAGTGGTTCCCAGCCTAAATCCCCTAAGAGACCTGTCTCACTTGTGTTTTTATCATAACAATTTTTAACGAATCTAGCGGATTTTCTCTGGACTTTATCTAATTCTTTTTGCCAAATTTTCTCCCACGGATCCCAAATACTTGCGGCATATTCCAAATGAGGTCTAACTAGAGCAAAATAACACCTCTCTTTAACTTTTTCATCACATTTCCCCACCACCCGTTTTATGAAGCCAAGTTTCTTTAAAGCTGATCCGCATATTGTCCTGATATGTGCTCCCCATGAAAGGCGTGGTGTTAGAACAACCCCCAAATATTTAACTTGATTTGCCGTAGTCAATACTGAACCCTCTATTTTGTAGTTTATATCCTGTTCCTCGCTTCCTTTATTCCAAAATTTCAAAACTGCACATTTATCAATATTAAGTGTTAATCCCCATTTATTGCACCCTCCCGAGATATTGTCTAAGTCTCTAGAGAGTAGCTCGCGATCTAGTTGGCTCCTTATTTCCCTGTATATCACCGTGTCGTCAGCAAATAACCTTAGATTGCTACTAACGTGTGTGCTTAAGTCATTTATGTATATTAAGAACAGAAGAGGCCCTATTACACTTCCCTGGGGGACGCCCGAAGTAACATCTCTCTCCGTTGAGCACAACCCATCTATGACTACTATTTGTTTGCGGTTTGACAAGAAGTCCCTAATCCAATTAATTATTTTCTCATTGATCCCATAGTATTTAAGTTTGTGTAACAATTTATTGTGTGGGACTTTGTCGAAGGCTTTTTTGAAATCCAGGAATACTGCATCGACTTGGGTGTTGTTTTCTCCCGATCTAAGTATATCGTGAATGAAGAGACCAAGTTGTGTTTCGCAAGATCTGCTTTTCCTAGCATGTATGAGTTTTTATATAAATATTCATGGATTTAGGGTGGGAATCATTGGCTGAAAGACGTCTCAATGCAAGATTGAAATGATTGAATAAATTTGATCCGCATGGCTCAGCACCGAGGTCTCGCAAATTATTCGTACTAATATATAAATTGGTCGCTTGGATCATGCATATAAAATTCAGGAAATAGATGCCAGAGCTAGAAGACTTAAGGACTCCATTTCCCCCCGGACGATACGGGATAGCAACTGCAGGGTTATAGATAGCAAAAATTCCACTAGCCACCCTCAGCGTCTAAAAAATCATTAGTTGTATGTATTATGCATGCTCTTCCACTAAACTTATGCGTTTTGTTATAATCCATTCTTTCCGAATGACCACATTTGTGTTTATTTCATCTGTTTTTAAGTTTCCATTTCATTTCCTCGTCCCACTCCGCGGGGGGAAATTCCTGCTTCCAGCAACGTTGGGTCGAATTCGTTGCCTTTTACAGACTCTTTCGGGGTGGAGTGCTACGTGGTACATTTTCATGTGGTAGTGATGTTTAAATTTCTTGCTTGTTTGTCCTGGCTTCCGTGTTGTAGGATGCCTTCCGTGCTGCATCATGTGGTGCAGTTGTTTAGTTGTTTTGCGGTATATGCGTTTGCACGAGTATTGGATGAAGGGATTTTTGCATGAGTGTGTGCGCTGCTGTGGGTGTATTTTTGCGTGTTGTTTCTTTTGCATGTGGTGTATTTCCTTTTTACAGTTGGTGACCTAACACCCCAGGCCACACGCCCTTGCGGCTGCTAACGGGGTATTATGTAGATATAGATGAACTTTATGTTTTTTACCGGACTGCGCATCCTAAGCGCCGAAGTGCCTTCGCACACACTGCCCGGTGGAGTAGGGGGCCTCGACGACTCGAATTTCCTACTCCGCAGAATCGAGAGGTGGAAGGGGGCGGAGGAACTAGCACGCGAGGATGCTCTTCTAATGGCCCCCGCCGCCCCGTTTTTATGTGAAGGACGTGGCGGCATGGGAGGGCATTAAATCATGGCACCACGGGGCCTGGTGGACAATATTCTACGGCCTGAAATACCGTGGAATGTTAATTGAAAATTTTTCCTTTTGAACAAACAAAATGTTTAAAAGATGTAAATGCTGAAGACCAAGGGGGCGATGGAGGGCTTTCCCGTTTTCTAAGGGACCGTGGAACGAAAAATTTCAAAATTATAAATTTTAAATTTAGCGCGTCGCGCCCACGAGAATGAATCCTCGCGTGCTGGTTCCCCCGCCCCCCTCCTTCTCTCGCACTCTGTAGAGGAGGAAAGTCGAGGCGTAGGAGCCCGACTCCTCCCCCCCCTTTCACTTACGGGTGGCGCGTCCGAAGGGGCTTCGGCGCGTAGGAGCGCCGTCCGCGAAAAATCATAGCTTGGTCCCCCGATTCTTTTTTTTGGCCTTTTGGCTAAGATCAAAGTAGAGTCCGGCCCATGGTGCACTTCCAAGTCCCCTCCGGACCGGTCCGCTCGGCTTTTCCGCGGTCTGAGGGACCGCGAAACAAAAGATTAAAAAATTTTAAAGTTTTAATTCAGCGCGTGGAACCCACCAGGATGAAGTATATGTGGCCGCCGAGTTAGGCGCTGAAGCCACTAAACCTGCTTCTCGGTCACTACGGCTGGTCTACATCTACATCTACATCTACATAATACCCCGCAAGCCGCCGCAAGGGCGTGTGGCGGGGGGTGCTAGGTCACCACCCATAATTTAGAAAAGAAAAAGAAAAAAAAACCGCATGCAATAACGACAAAATCATATATAAAAAAAAAAAAACATGGCATACATTCATGCATGGACACTAACACCCCACACACATGCAAACACTCAAACTACCAACTAACATACACATGCACCTGAAAGTATACCTAACATCTCTATAGTGTTTATTTTTGTTCCGACTTGTAAATTCAACGTTTTTAATATTTCTAAAGTGACTTCATTTTCTTGCTATTATGATTACTGATTATTCGGGGAAAGAATGAGTATTTGTATCTATATGTCTTGGAATCTATCTCCCTTAGTTTATCTTTGTGGTCTGATCTACCTAAGTAGTGTGGGGCCATTATAATTCCTTCAGTGTCATATTTAAACTCGTTTTTCTGAACCTTTCTAAAAGTCTAAGCCTCGCTTGTTCTCTCCGCACTTCAAGTGGTTCCCAGCCTAAATCCCCTAAGAGACCTGTCACACTTGTGTTTTTATCATAACAATTTTTAAAGAATCTAGCGGATTTTCTCTGGACTTTATCTAATTCTTTTTGCCAAATTTTCTCCCACGGATCCCAAATACTTGCGGCATATTCCAAATGAGGTCTAACTAGAGCAAAATAACACCTCTCTTTAACTTTTTCATCACATTTCCCCACCACCCGTTTTATGAAGCCAAGTTTCTTTAAAGCTGATCCGCATATTGTCCTGATATGTGCTCCCCATGAAAGGCGTGGTGTTAGAACAACCCCCAAATATTTAACTTGATTTGCCGTAGTCAATACTGAACCCTCTATTTTGTAGTTTATATCCTGTTCCTCGCTTCCTTTATTCCAAAATTTCAAAACTGCACATTTATCTATATTAGCTATATCTATACCTCCCGTCTCGGCCAGTACGGGAGGAATCGGGGGGAATTTAAATTTTTTGGGTATTTGAGATAATGGTTTCTTGGTAGATATTTTCTTCCACAAATACCTGTCGGAATGTGGTGGTCAACAAAACCGATCGGGCGTAAAGCTCGAAAAACTGTCGTTTGACCGTCGTCGCGGCCGAAAATGAAACCGCGCGTCGTTCAAATCATCCACCCTGCTCGGATACGTACGCGATTGACGAAGGGTGCCCCGGGGGTCCTATGGCGGCGGTGCGGCCTCGTTGCTCAAGCTACCGGTCCATGGCGGACTTGCAAGGGCACCGGGGGCCGGACCTCAATTTTATCTTAGCCATAAGGCCGAGAAGAAGAAATGAGGTAGCCATAATGTATGAGTTTTCGTCGAAATATTCATGGGTTAAGGGTTGGAATCATTGGCTGAAAGACGACTCAATGCAAGATTGAAATTATTGAATAAATTTGATCCGCATGTCTCAGAACCGGGGTCTCGCAAATTATTCGTACTAATATATACATTGGTCGCTTGGATCATGAATATAAAATTCGGGAAATAGATGCCAGAGCTAGAAGACTTAAGGACATCTTCTCCCCCCGTCAATACGGGATAGCAACTGACGGGTTATAGATAGGAGAAATTCCACTAGCCACCCTCAGCGTATAAAAAATCATTAGTTGTATTTATATTGCATGCTCTTCCACTAACCTTATGCGTTTTGTTATAATCCATTCTTTCCGAATGACCACATTTGTGTTTATTTCATCTGTTTTTAAGTTTCCATTTCATTTCCTCGTCCCTCTCCGCGGGGGGAAATTCCTGCTACCTGCAACGTTGGGTCGCATTCCCTGCCTTTTACAGACTCTTTCGGGGTGGAGTGCTAAATGGTACATTTTCATGTGGTGGTGATGTTTAAATTTCTTGCTTGTTTGTCCTTGCTTCCGTGTTGTAGGATGGCTTCCGTGCTGCATCAAGGGGGTCAGTTTTTTAGTTTTTTTGCGGTATAGGCGTTTGCATCAGTATTGGATGAAGGGATTTTTGCATGGGTGTGTGCGCTGCTGTGGGTGTATCTTTGCGTGTTGTTTCTTTTGCATGTGGTATATTTCCTTTTTACAGTTGGTGACCTAACACCCCACGTCAATCGCCCTTGCGGCTGCTTGCGGGGTATTATATAGATATAGATGAAGTGTATGATTTTTACCGGACTGCGCATCCTAAGCGCCGTAGTGCCTTCGTACACATCGCCCGGTGGAGTAGGGGGCCTCGACGACTCGAATTTCCTACTCCGCAGAATCGAGTGGTGGAAGGGGGCGGAGGAACTAGCACGCGAGGATGCTTTTCTAATGGTACCCGCCCCCCCCGTTTTTATGTGAAGGACGTGGGGGCATGTGAGGGCATTAAATCATGGCACCACGGGGCCTGGTGGACAATATTGTACGGCCTGAAACACCGTGGAATGTTAATTGAAAATTTTTCCTTTTGAACAAACAAAATGATTAAAAGATGTAAATGCTGAAGACAGAGGGGTGCGACGGAGGGTTTTCCCGTTTTCTAAGGGACTGCGGAACGAAAAATTTCTACATAATAAATTTTAAATTCAGCGCGTCGCGCCCACCAGAATGAATCCTCGCGTGCTAGGTCCTCCGCCCCCTCCTCCCGCAATCAGTAGAGGAGGAACGTCGTGGCATTCGAGCCCGACTCCTCCCCTCCCCTTTTACCCACGGGTGGCACGTGCCAAGGCGCTTCGGCGCGTAGGAGCGCCGTCCGCGAAAAATCATACTTTGGTCCCCGATTCTTCTTCTTAGCCTTAAGGCTAAGATCAAAGCGTAGTCCGGCCCACGGTGCGCTTCCAGGTCCCCTCCGGACCGGGCCGCTCTGCTTCCCCGCGGTCTGAGAAACCGCGGAACGAAACATTTCAAAATTTCAAAGTTTGCATTGATATCGTGATTCCCACCTGCATAGTCCAGGTGGCGGCCGAGTTATCCGCGGCTTTCATTCTCGCGGGCGCGACGCGCTAAATTTAAAATTTATAATTTTGAAATTTTTCGTTCCGCGGTCCCTTAGAAAACGGGAAAGCCCTCCGTCGCCCCCTCGGTCTTCAGCATTTACATCTTTTAAACATTTTGTTTGTCCAAAAGGAAAAATTTTCAATTAACATTCCACGGTGTTTCAGGCCGTAGAATATTGTCCATCAGACCCCGTGGTGCCATGATTTAATGCCCTCCCATGCCACCACGTCCTTCACATAAAAACGGGGCGGCGGGGGCCATTAGAAAAGCATCCTCGCGTGCTAGTTCCTCCGCCTCCTTCCACCTCTCGATTCTGTGGAGTAGGAAATTCGAGTCGTCGAGGCCCCCTACTCCACCGGGCAGTGTCCAGTGTCCCACCTGCATAGTCCAGGTGGCGGCCGAGTTATCCGCTGAAGGCACTCAACCTCTTCTCGGTTTCTATGGCTGGTCTGGGCCAGTACGAGTGAATTCGGGAAGACATTTAAATTGTTTGGCGATTTGAGATGATGGTTTTTTGGCTGATATAATCTTTCACAAATACCTGCTAGAGTGAGGAGGTCAACAAAACCGATCGGGCGTAAAGCTCGAATAACTGTCGCTTGACCATCGTCGCGGCCGAAAATGAAACCGCGCGTATTTCAAATCATCCGCCCTGCTCGGATACGTACGGGATTGACGGAGAGTTCCCCCGGGGGTCCTAAGGCGGCCGTGCGGCCTCGGTGTTCAAGCTACCGGTCCATTGCGGACTTGCAAGTGCACCGGGGGCCGGACCTCAATTTGATCTTAACCATAAGGCCAAGAAGAAGAAATGAGGGTGCCATAATGTATGAGTTTTTATATAAATATTCATGGATTTAGGGTGGGAATCATTGGCTGAAAGACGTCTCAATGCAAGATTGAAATGATTGAATAAATTTGATCCGCATGGCTCAGCACCGAGGTCTCGCAAATTATTCTTACTAATATATAAATTGGTCGCTTGGATCATGCATATAAAATTCAGGAAATAGATGCCAGAGCTAGAAGACTTAAGGACTCCATTTCCCCCCGGACGATACGGGATAGCAACTGCAGGGTTATAGATAGCAAAAATTCCACTAGCCACCCTCAGCGTCTAAAAAATCATTAGTTGTATGTATTATGCATGCTCTTCCACTAACCTTATGCGTTTTGTTATAATCCATTCTTTCCGAATGACCACATTTGTGTTTATTTCATCTGTTTTTAAGTTTCCATTTCATTTCCTCGTCCCTCTCCGCGGGGGGAATTCCTGCTACCAGCAACGTTGGGTCGAATTCGTTGCCTTTTACAGACTCTTTCGGGGTGGAGTGCTACGTGGTACATTTTCATGTGGTAGTGATGTTTAAATTTCTTGCTTGTTTGTGCTGGCTTCCGTGTTGTAGGATACCTTCCGTGCTGCATCATGTGGTGCAGTTTTTTAGTTGTTTTGCGGTATATGCGTTTGCATGAGTATTGGATGAAGGGATTTTTGCATGAGTGTGTGCGCTGCTGTGGGTGTATTTTTGCGTGTTGTTTCTTTTGCATGTGGTGTATTTCCTTTTTACAGTTGGTGACCTAACACCCCACGCCACACGCCCTTGCGGCTGCTAACGGGGTATTATGTAGATATAGATGAACTTTATGTTTTTTACCGGACTGCGCATCCTAAGCGCCGAAGTGCCTTCGCACACACTGCCCGGTGGAGTAGGGGGCCTCGACGACTCGAATTTCCTACTCCGCAGAATCGAGAGGTGGAAGGGGGCGGAGGAACTAGCACGCGAGGATGCTCTTCTAATGGCCCCCGCCGCCCCGTTTTTATGTGAAGGACGTGGCGGCATGGGAGGGCATTAAATCATGGCACCACGGGGCCTGGTGGACAATATTCTACGGCCTGAAACACCGTGGAATGTTAATTGAAAATTTTTCGTTTTGAACTAACAAAATGTTTAAAAGATGTAAATGCTGAAGACAGAGGGGTGCGACGGAGGGTTTTCCCGTTTTCTAAGGGACTGCGGAACGAAAAATTTCAACAAAATAAATTTTAAATTCAGCGCGTCGCGCCCACCAGAATGAATCCTCGCGTGCTAGGTCCTCCGCCCCCCTCCTCCCGCAATCAGTAGAGGAGGAACGTCTTGGCATTCGAGCCCGACTCCTCCCCTCCCCTTTTACCCACGGGTGGCACGTGCCAAGGCGCTTCGTCGCGTAGGAGCGCCGTGCGCGAAATCATACAGTTTGGTCCCCCGACTCTTCTTCTTAGCCTAATGGCTAAGATCAAAGTGTAGACCGGCCCATGGTGCGCTTCCAGGTCCCCTCCGGACCTGGCCGCTCTGCTTCCCCGCGGTCTGAGAAACCGCGGAACGATACATTTCAAAATATCAAAGTTTGCACTGATATCGTGATTCCCACTTGCATAGTCCAGGTGGCGGCCGAGTTATCCGCTGAAGGCACTCAACCTCACCTCGGTTTCTATGGCTGGTCTGGGCCAGTACGAGTGGATTCGGGAAGACATTTAAATTGTTTAGCGATTTGAGATGATGGTTTTTTGGCTGATATAATCTTTCACAAATACCTGCTAGAGTGAGGAGGTCAACAAAACCGATCGGGTGTAAAGCTCGAATAACTGTCGCTTGACCATCGTCGCGGCCAAAATGAAACCGCGCGTATTTCAAATCATCCGCCCTGCTCGGACGCGTACGGGATTGACGGAGAGTTCCCCCGGGGGTCCTAAGGCGGCCGTGCGGCCTCGGTGTTCAAGCTACCGGTCCATTGCGGACTTGCAAGTGCACCGGGGGCCGGACCTCAATTTGATCTTAACCATAAGGCCAAGAAGAAGAAATGAGGGTGCCATAATGTATGAGTTTTTATATAAATATTCATGGATTTAGGGTGGGAATCATTGGCTGAAAGACGTCTCAATGCAAGATTGAAATGATTGAATAAATTTGATCCGCATGGCTCAGCACCGAGGTCTCGCAAATTATTCGTACTAATATATAAATTGGTCGCTTGGATCATGCATATAAAATTCAGGAAATAGATGCCAGAGCTAGAAGACTTAAGGACTCCATTTCCCCCCGGACGATACGGGATAGCAACTGCAGGGTTATAGATAGCAAAAATTCCACTAGCCACCCTCAGCGTCTAAAAAATCATTAGTTGTATGTATTATGCATGCTCTTCCACTAACCTTATGCGTTTTGTTATAATCCATTCTTTCCGAATGACCACATTTGTGTTTATTTCATCTGTTTTTAAGTTTCCATTTCATTTCCTCGTCCCTCTCCGCGGGGGGAAATTCTTGCTACCAGCAACGTTGGGTCGAATTCGTTGCCTTTTACAGACTCTTTCGGGGTGGAGTGCTACGTGGTACATTTTCATGTGGTAGTGATGTTTAAATTTCTTGCTTGTTTGTCCTTGCTTCCGTGTTGTAGGATGCCTTCCGTGCTGCATCATGTGGTCACAGTTTTTTAGTTGTTTTGCGGTATATGCGTTTGCATGAGTATTGGATGAAGGGATTTTTGCATGAGTGTGTGCGCTGCTGTGGGTGTATTTTTGCGTGTTGTTTCTTTTGCATGTGGTGTATTTCCTTTTTACAGTTGGTGACCTAACACCCCACGCCACACGCCCTTGCGGCTGCTAACGGGGTATTATGTAGATATAGATGAACTTTATGTTTTTTACCGGACTGCGCATCCTAAGCGCCGAAGTGCCTTCGCACACACTGCCCGGTGGAGTAGGGGGCCTCGACGACTCGAATTTCCTACTCCGCAGAATCGAGAGGTGGAAGGGGGCGGAGGAACTAGCACGCGAGGATGCTCTTCTAATGGCCCCCGCCGCCCCGTTTTTATGTGAAGGACGTGGCGGCATGGGAGGGCATTAAATCATGGCACCACGGGGCCTGGTGGACAATATTCTACGGCCTGAAACACCGTGGAATGTTAATTGAAAATTTTTCGTTTTGAACTAACAAAATGTTTAAAAGATGTAAATGCTGAAAACAGAGGGGTGCGACGGAGGGTTTTCCCGTTTTCTAAGGGACTGCGGAACGAAAAATTTCAACAAAATAAATTTTAAATTCAGCGCGTCGCGCCCACCAGAATGAATCCCCGCGTGCTAGGTCCTCCGCCCCCCTCCTCCCGCAATCAGTAGAGGAGGAACGTCTTGGCATTCGAGCCCGGCTCCTCCCCTCCCCTTTTACCCACGGGTGGCACGTGCCAAGGCGCTTCGTCGCGTAGGAGCATCGTGCGCGAAATCATACAGTTTGGTCCCCCGACTCTTCTTCTTAGCCTAATGGCTAAGATCAAAGTGTAGTCCGGCCCATGGTGCGCTTCCAGGTCCCCTCCGGACCTGGCTGCTCTGCTTCCCCGCGGTCTGAGAAACCGCGGAACGATACATTTCAAAATATCAAAGTTTGCACTGATATCGTGATTCCCACTTGCATAGTCCAGGTGGCGGCCGAGTTATCCGCTGAAGGCACTCAACCTCACCTCGGTTTCTATGGCTGGTCTGGGCCAGTACGAGTGGATTCGGGAAGACATTTAAATTGTTTAGCGATTTGAGATGATGGTTTTTTGGCTGATATAATCTTTCACAAATACCTGCTAGAGTGAGGAGGTCAACAAAACCGATCGGGTGTAAAGCTCGAATAACTGTCGCTTGACCATCGTCGCGGCCAAAATGAAACCGCGCGTATTTCAAATCATCCGCCCTGCTCGGACGCGTACGGGATTGACGGAGAGTTCCCCCGGGGGTCCTAAGGCGGCCGTGCGGCCTCGGTGTTCAAGCTACCGGTCCATTGCGGACTTGCAAGTGCACCGGGGGCCGGACCTCAATTTGATCTTAACCATAAGGCCAAGAAGAAGAAATGAGGGTGCCATAATGTATGAGTTTTTATATAAATATTCATGGATTTAGGGTGGGAATCATTGGCTGAAAGACGTCTCAATGCAAGATTGAAATGATTGAATAAATTTGATCCGCATGGCTCAGCACCGAGGTCTCGCAAATTATTCGTACTAATATATAAATTGGTCGCTTGGATCATGCATATAAAATTTAGGAAATAGATGCCAGAGCTAGAAGACTTAAGGACTCCATTTCCCCCCGGACGATACGGGATAGCAACTGCAGGGTTATAGATAGCAAAAATTCCACTAGCCACCCTCAGCGTCTAAAAAATCATTAGTTGTATGTATTATGCATGCTCTTCCACTAACCTTATGCGTTTTGTTATAATCCATTCTTTCCGAATGACCACATTTGTGTTTATTTCATCTGTTTTTAAGTTTCCATTTCATTTCCTCGTCCCTCTCCGCGGGGGGAAATTCTTGCTACCAGCAACGTTGGGTCGAATTCGTTGCCTTTTACAGACTCTTTCGGGGTGGAGTGCTACGTGGTACATTTTCATGTGGTAGTGATGTTTAAATTTCTTGCTTGTTTGTCCTTGCTTCCGTGTTGTAGGATGCCTTCCGTGCTGCATCATGTGGTCACAGTTTTTTAGTTGTTTTGCGGTATATGCGTTTGCATGAGTATTGGATGAAGGGATTTTTGCATGAGTGTGTGCGCTGCTGTGGGTGTATTTTTGCGTGTTGTTTCTTTTGCATGTGGTGTATTTCCTTTTTACAGTTGGTGACCTAACACCCCACGCCACACGCCCTTGCGGCTGCTAACGGGGTATTATGTAGATATAGATGAACTTTATGTTTTTTACCGGACTGCGCATCCTAAGCGCCGAAGTGCCTTCGCACACACTGCCCGGTGGAGTAGGGGGCCTCGACGACTCGAATTTCCTACTCCGCAGAATCGAGAGGTGGAAGGGGGCGGAGGAACTAGCACGCGAGGATGCTCTTCTAATGGCCCCCGCCGCCCCGTTTTTATGTGAAGGACGTGGCGGCATGGGAGGGCATTAAATCATGGCACCACGGGGCCTGGTGGACAATATTCTACGGCCTGAAACACCGTGGAATGTTAATTGAAAATTTTTCGTTTTGAACTAACAAAATGTTTAAAAGATGTAAATGCTGAAGACAGAGGGGTGCGACGGAGGGTTTTCCCGTTTTCTAAGGGACTGCGGAACGAAAAATTTCAACAAAATAAATTTTAAATTCAGCGCGTCGCGCCCACCAGAATGAATCCTCGCGTGCTAGGTCCTCCGCCCCCTCCTCCCTTAATCAGTAGAGGAGGAACGTCTTGGCATTCGAGCCCGACTCCTCCCCTCCCCTTTTACCCACGGGTGGCACGTGCCAAGGCGCTTCGTCGCGTAGGAGCGCCGTGCGCGAAATCATACAGTTTGATCCCCCGACTCTTCTTCTTAGCCTAATGGCTAAGATCAAAGTGTAGTCCGGCCCATGGTGCGCTTCCAGGTCCCCTCCGGACCTGGCCGCTCTGCTTCCCCGCGGTCTGAGAAACCGCGGAACGAAACATTTCAAAATATCAAAGTTTGCATTGATATCGTGATTCCCACCTGCAAAGTCCAGGTGGCGGCCGAGTTATCCGCTGAAGGCACTCAACCTCTTCTCGGTTTCTATGGCTGGTCTGGGCCAGTACGAGTGGATTCGGGAAGACATTTAAATTGTTTAGCGATTTGAGATGATGGTTTTTTGGCTGATATAATCTTTCACAAATACCTGCTAGAGTGAGGAGGTCAACAAAACCGATCGGGCGTAAAGCTCGAATAACTGTCGCTTGACCATCGTCGCGGCCAAAATGAAACCGCGCGTATTTCAAATCATCCGCCCTGCTCGGATACGTACGGGATTGACGGAGAGTTCCCCCGGGGGTTCTAAGGCGGCCGTGCGGCCTCGGTGTTCAAGCTACCGGTCCATTGCGGACTTGCAAGTGCACCGGGGGCCGGACCTCAATTTGATCTTAACCATAAGGCCAAGAAGAAGAAATGAGGGTGCCATAATGTATGAGTTTTTATATAAATATTCATGGATTTAGGGTGGGAATCATTGGCTGAAAGACGTCTCAATGCAAGATTGAAATGATTGAATAAATTTAATCCGCATGGCTCAGCACCGAGGTCTCGCAAATTATTCGTACTAATATATAAATTGGTCGCTTGGATCATGCATATAAAATTCAGGAAATAGATGCCAGAGCTAGAAGACTTAAGGACTCCATTTCCCCCCGGACGATACGGGATAGCAACTGCAGGGTTATAGATAGCAAAAATTCCACTAGCCACCCTCAGCGTCTAAAAAATCATTAGTTGTATGTATTATGCATGCTCTTCCACTAACCTTATGCGTTTTGTTATAATCCATTCTTTCCGAATGACCACATTTGTGTTTATTTCATCTGTTTTTAAGTTTCCATTTCATTTCCTCGTCCCTCTCCGCGGGGGGAAATTCCTGCTTCCAGCAACGTTGGGTCGAATTCGTTGCCTTTTACAGACTCTTTCGGGTTGGAGTGCTACGTGGTACATTTACATGTGGTAGTGATGTTTAAATTTCTTTCTTGTTTGTCCTGGCTTCCGTGTTGTAGGATGGCTTCCGTGCTGCATCATGTGGTGCAGTTTTTTAGTTGTTTTGCGGTATATGCGTTTGCATGAGAATTGGATGAAGGGATTTTTTCATGAGTGTGTGCGCTGCTGTGGGTATATTTTTGCGTGTTGTTTCTTTTGCATGTGGTGTATTTCCTTTTTACAGTTGGTGACCTAACACCCCACGCCACACGCCCTTGCGGCTGCTAACGGGGTATTATGTAGATATAGATGAACATTATGTTTTTTACAGGACTGCGCATCCTAAGCGCCGAAGTGCCTTCGCACACACTGCCCGGTGGAGTAGGGGGCCTCGACGACTCGAATTTCCTACTCCGCAGAATCGAGAGGTGGAAGGGGGCGGAGGAACTAGCACGCGAGGATGCTCTTCTAATGGCCCCCGCCGCCCCGTTTTTATGTGAAGGACGTGGCGGCATGGGAGGGCATTAAATCATGGCACTACGGGGCCTGGTGGACAATATTCTACGGCCTGAAACACCGTGGAATGTTAATTGAAAATTTTTCGTTTTGAACTAACAAAATGTTTAAAAGATGTAAATGCTGAAGACAGAGGGGTGCGACGGAGGGTTTTCCCGTTTTCTAAGGGACTGCGGAACGAAAAATTTCAACAAAATAAATTTTAAATTCAGCGCGTCGCGCCCACCAGAATGAATCCTCGCGTGCTAGGTCCTCCGCCCCCCTCCTCCCGCAATCAGTAGAGGAGGAAAGTCTTGGCATTCGAGCTCGACTCCTCCCCTCCCCTTTTACCCACGGGTGGCACGTGCCAAGGCGCTTCGTCGCGTAGGAGCGCCGTGCGCGAAATCATACAGTTTGGTCCCCCGACTCTTCTTCTTAGCCTAATGGCTAAGATCAAAGTGTAGTCCGGCCAATGGTGCGCTTCCAAGTCCCCCTCCGGACCTTGCCGCTCTGCTTCCCCGCGGTCTGAGAAACCGCGGAACGAAACATTTCAAAATATCAAAGTTTGCATTGATATCGTGATTCCCACCTGCATAGTCCAGGTGGCGGCCGAGTTATCCGCTGAAGGCACTTAACCTCTTCTCGGTTTCTAATGCTGGTCTGGACCAGTACGAGTGGATTCGGGAAGACATTTAAATTGTTTGGCGATTTGAGATGATGGTTTTTTGGCTGATATAATCTTTCACAAATACCTGCTAGAGTGAGGAGGTCAACAAAACCGATCGGGCGTAAAGCTCGAATAACTGTCGCTTGACCATCGTCGCGGCCGAAAATGAAACCGCGCGTATTTCAAATCATCCGCCCTGCTCGGATACGTACGGGATTGACGGAGAGTTCCCCCGGGGGTCCTAAGGCGGCCGTGCGGCCTCGGTGTTCAAGCTACCGGTCCATTGCGGACTTGCAAGTGCACCGGGGGCCGGACCTCAATTTGATCTTAACCATAAGGCCAAGAAGAAGAAATGAGGGTGCCATAATGTATGAGTTTTTATATAAATATTCATGGATTTAGGGTGGGAATCATTGGCTGAAAGACGTCTCAATGCAAGATTGAAATGATTGAATAAATTTGATCCGCATGGCTCAGCACCGAGGTCTCGCAAATTATTCGTACTAATATATAAATTGGTCGCTTGGATCATGCATATAAAATTCAGGAAATAGATGCCAGAGCTAGAAGACTTAAGGACTCCATTTCCCTTCGGACGATACGGGATAGCAACTGCAGGGTTATAGATAGCAAAAATTCCACTAGCCACCCTCAGCGTCTAAAAAATCATTAGTTGTATGTATTATGCATGCTCTTCCACTAACCTTATGCGTTTTGTTATAATCCATTCTTTCCGAATGACCACATTTGTGTTTATTTCATCTGTTTTTAAGTTTCCATTTCATTTCCTCGTCCCTCTCCGCGGGGGGAAATTCCTGCTTCCAGCAACGTTGGGTCGAATTCGTTGCCTTTTACAGACTCTTTCGGGGTGGAGTGCTACGTGGTACATTTTCATGTGGTAGTGATGTTTAAAGTTCTTGCTTGTTTGTCCTGGCTTCCGTGTTGTAGGATGCCTTCCCTGCTGCATCATGTGGTGCAGTTGTTTAGTTGTTTTGCGGTATATGCGTTTGCACGAGTATTGGATGAAGGGATTTTTGCATGAGTGTGTGCGCTGCTGTGGGTGTATTTTTGCGTGTTGTTTCTTTTGCATGTGGTGTATTTCCTTTTTACAGTTGGTGACCTAACACCTCACGCCACACGCCCTTGCGGCTGCTAACGGGGTATTATGTAGATATAGATGAACTTTATGTTTTTTACCGGACTGCGCATCCTAAGCGCCGAAGTGCCTTCGCACACACTGCCCGGTGGAGTAGGGGGCCTCGACGACTCGAATTTCCTACTCCGCAGAATCGAGAGGTGGAAGGGGGCGGAGGAACTAGCACGCGAGGATGCTCTTCTAATGGCCCCCGCCGCCCCGTTTTTATGTGAAGGACGTGGCGGCATGGGAGGGCATTAAATCATGGCACCACGGGGCCTGGTGGACAATATTCTACGGCCTGAAACACAGTGGAATGTTAATTGAAAATTTTTCGTTTTGAACTAACAAAATGTTTAAAAGATGTAAATGCTGAAGACAGAGGGGTGCGACGGAGGGTTTTCCCGTTTTCTAAGGGACTGCGGAACGAAAAATTTCAACAAAATAAATTTTAAATTCAGCGCGTCGCGCCCACCAGAATGAATCCCCGCGTGCTAGGTCCTCCGCCCCCCTCCTCCCGCATTCAGTAGAGGAGGAACGTCTTGGCATTCGAGCCCGACTCCTCCCCTCCCCTTTTACCCACGGGTGGCACGTGCCAAGGCGCTTCGTCGCGTAGGAGCGCCGTGCGCGAAATCATACAGTTTGATCCCCCGACTCTTCTTCTTAGCCTAATGGCTAAGATCAAAGTGTAGTCCGGCCCATGCTGCGCTTCCAGGTCCCCTCCGGACCTGGCCGCTCTGCTTTCCCGCGGTCTGAGAAACCCCGGAACGAAACATTTCAAAATTTCAAAGTTTGCATTGATATCGTGATTCCCACCTGCATAGTCCAGGTGGCGGCCGAGTTATCCGCTGAAGGCACTCAACCTCTTCTCGGTTTCTATGGCTGGTCTGGGCCAGTACGAGTGGATTCGGGAAGACATTTAAATTGTTTGGCGATTTGAGATGATGGTTTTTTGGCTGATATAATCTTTCACAAATACCTGCTAGAGTGAGGAGGTCAACAAAACCGATCGGGCGTAAAGCTCGAATAACTGTCGCTTGACCATCGTCGCGGCCGAAAATGAAACCGCGCGCATTTCAAATCATCCGCCCTGCTCGGATACGTACGGGATTGACGGAGAGTTCCCCCGGGGGTCCTAAGGCGGCCGTGCGGCCTCGGTGTTCAAGCTACCGGTCCATTGCGGATTTGCAAGTGCACCGGGGGCCGGACCTCAATTTGATCTTAACCATAAGGCCAAGAAGAAGAAATGAGGGTGCCATAATGTATAAGTTTTTATATAAATATTCATGGATTTAGGGTGGGAATCATTGGCTGAAAGACGTCTCAATGCAAGATTGAAATGATTGAATAAATTTGATCCGCATGGCTCAGCACCGAGGTCTCGCAAATTATTCGTACTAATATATAAATTGGTCGCTTGGATCATGCATATAAAATTCAGGAAATAGATGCCAGAACTAGAAGACTTAAGGACTCCATTTCCCCCCGGACGATACGGGATAGCAACTGCAGGGTTATAGATAGCAAAAATTCCACTAGCCACCCTCAGCGTCTAAAAAATCATTAGTTGTATGTATTATGCATGCTCTTCCACTAACCTTATGCGTTTTGTTATAATCCATTCTTTCCGAATGACCACATTTGTGTTTATTTCATCTGTTTTTAAGTTTCCATTTCATTTCCTCGTCCCTCTCCGCGGGGGGAAATTCCTGCTACCAGCAACGTTGGGTCGAATTCGTTGCCTTTTACAGACTCTTTCGGGGTGGAGTGCTACGTGGTACATTTTCATGTGGTAGTGATGTTTAAATTTCTTGCTTGTTTGTGCTGGCTTCCGTGTTGTAGGATGCCTTCCGTGCTGCATCATGTGGTGCAGTTTTTTAGTATTTTTGCGGTATATGCGGTTGCATGAGTATTGGATGAAGGGATTTTTGCATGAGTGTGTGCGCTGCTGTGGGTGTATTTTTGCGTGTTGTTTCTTTTGCATGTGGTGTATTTCCTTTTTACAGTTGGTGACCTAACACCCCACGCCACACGCCCTTGCGGCTGCTAACGGGGTATTATGTAGATATAGATGAACTTTATGTTTTTTACCGGACTGCGCATCCTAAGCGCCGAAGTGCCTTCGCACACACTGCCCGGTGGAGTAGGGGGCCTCGACGACTCGAATTTCCTACTCCGCAGAATCGAGAGGTGGAAGGGGGCGGAGGAACTAGCACGCGAGGATGCTCTTCTAATGGCCCCCGCCGCCCCGTTTTTATGTGAAGGACGTGGCGGCATGGGAGGGCATTAAATCATGGCACCACGGGGCCTGGTGGACAATATTCTACGGCCTGAAACACCGTGGAATGTTAATTGAAAATTTTTCGTTTTGAACTAACAAAATGTTTAAAAGATGTAAATGCTGAAAACAGAGGGGTGCGACGGAGGGTTTTCCCGTTTTATAAGGGACTGCGGAACGAAAAATTTCAACAAAATAAATTTTAAATTCAGCGCGTCGCGCCCACCAGAATGAATCCCCGCGTGCTAGGTCCTCCGCCCCCCTCCTCCCGCAATCAGTAGAGGAGGAACGTCTTGGCATTCGAGCCCGGCTCCTCCCCTCCCCTTTTACCCACGGGTGGCACGTGCCAAGGCGCTTCGTCGCGTAGGAGCATCGTGCGCGAAATCATACAGTTTGGTCCCCCGACTCTTCTTCTTAGCCTAATGGCTAAGATCAAAGTGTAGTCCGGCCCATGGTGCGCTTCCAGGTCCCCTCCGGACCTGGCTGCTCTGCTTCCCCGCGGTCTGAGAAACCGCGGAACGATACATTTCAAAATATCAAAGTTTGCACTGATATCGTGATTCCCACTTGCATAGTCCAGGTGGCGGCCGAGTTATCCGCTGAAGGCACTCAACCTCTTCTCGGTTTCTATGGCTGGTCTGGGCCAGTACGAGTGGATTCGGGAAGACATTTAAATTGTTTAGCGATTTGAGATGATGGTTTTTTGGCTGATATAATCTTTCACAAATACCTGCTAGAGTGAGGAGGTCAACAAAACCGATCGGGCGTAAAGCTCGAATAACTGTCGCTTGACCATCGTCGCGGCCAAAATGAAACCGCGCGTATTTCAAATCATCCGCCCTGCTCGGATACGTACGGGATTGACGGAGAGTTCCCCCGGGGGTCCTAAGGCGGCCGTGCGGCCTCGGTGTTCAAGCTACCGGTCCATTGCGGACTTGCAAGTGCACCGGGGGCCGGACCTCAATTTGATCTTAACCATAAGGCCAAGAAGAAGAAATGAGGGTGCCATAATGTATGAGTTTTTATATAAATATTCATGGATTTAGGGTGGGAATCATTGGCTGAAAGACGTCTCAATTCAAGATTGAAATAATTGAATAAATTTGATCCGCATGGCTCAGCACCGAGGTCTCGCAAATTATTCGTACTAATATATAAATTTGTCGCTTGGATCATGCATATAAAATTCAGGAAATAGATGCCAGAGCTAGAAGACTTAAGGACTCCATTTCCCCCCGGACGATACGGGATAGCAACTGCAGGGTTATAGATAGCAAAAATTCCACTAGCCACCCTCAGCGTCTAAAAAATCATTAGTTGTAGGTATTATGCATGCTCTTCCACTAACCTTATGCGTTTTGTTATAATCCATTCTTTCCGAATGACCACATTTGTGTTTATTTCATCTGTTTTTAAGTTTCCATTTCATTTCCTCGTCCCTCTCCGCGGGGGGAAATTCCTGCTTCCAGCAACGTTGGGTCGAATTCGTTGCCTTTTACAGACTCTTTCGGGGTGGAGTGCTACGTGGTACATTTTCATGTGGTAGTGATGTTTAAATTTCTTTCTTGTTTGTCCTGGCTTCCGTGTTGTAGGATGGCTTCCGTGCTGCATCATGTGGTGCAGTTTTTTAGTTGTTTTGCGGTATATGCGTTTGCACGAGTATTGGATGAAGGGATTTTTGCATGAGTGTGTGCGCTGCTGTGGGTGTATTTTTGCGTGTTGTTTCTTTTGCATGTGGTGTATTTCCTTTTTACAGTTGGTGACCTAACACCCCACGCCACACGCCCTTGCGGCTGCTAACGGGGTATTATGTAGATATAGATGAACTTTATGTTTTTTACCGGACTGCGCATCCTAAGCGCCGAAGTGCCTTCGCACACACTGCCCGGTGGAGTAGGGGGCCTCGACGACTCGAATTTCCTACTCCGCAGAATCGAGAGGTGGAAGGGGGCGGAGGAACTAGCACGCGAGGATGCTCTTCTAATGGCCCCCGCCGCCCCGTTTTTATGTGAAGGACGTGGCGGCATGGGAGGGCATTAAATCATGGCACCACGGGGCCTGGTGGACAATATTCTACGGCCTGAAACACAGTGGAATGTTAATTGAAAATTTTTCGTTTTGAACTAACAAAATGTTTAAAAGATGTAAATGCTGAAGACAGAGGGGTGCGACGGAGGGTTTCCCCGTTTTCTAAGGGACTGCGGAACGAAAAATTTCAACAAAATAAATTTTAAATTCAGCGCGTCGCGCCCACCAGAATGAATCCCCGCGTGCTAGGTCCTCCGCCCCCCTCCTCCCGCAATCAGTAGAGGAGGAACGTCTTGGCATTCGAGCCCGACTCCTCCCCTCCCCTTTTACCCACGGGTGGCACGTGCCAAGGCGCTTCGTCGCGTAGGAGCGCCGTGCGCGAAATCATACAGTTTGATCCCCCGACTCTTCTTCTTAGCCTAATGGCTAAGATCAAAGTGTAGTCCGGCCCATGCTGCGCTTCCAGGTCCCCCTCCGGACCTGGCCGCTCTGCTTCCCCGCGGTCTGAGAAACCGCGGAACGAAACATTTCAAAATTTCAAAGTTTGCATTGATATCGTGATTCCCACCTGCATAGTCCAGGTGGCGGCCTAGTTATCCGCTGAAGGCACTCAACCTCTTCTCGGTTTCTATGGCTGGTCTGGGCCAGTACGAGTGGATTCGGGAAGACATTTAAATTGTTTGGCGATTTGAGATGATGGTTTTTTGGCTGATATAATCTTTCACAAATACCTGCTAGAGTGAGGAGGTCAACAAAACCGATCGGGCGTAAAGCTCGAATAACTGTCGCTTGACCATCGTCGCGGCCGAAAATGAAACCGCGCGCATTTCAAATCATCCGCCCTGCTCGGATACGTACGGGATTGACGGAGAGTTCCCCCGGGGGTCCTAAGGCGGCCGTGCGGCCTCGGTGTTCAAGCTACCGGTCCATTGCTGACTTGCAAGTGCACCGGGGGCCGGACCTCAATTTGATCTTAACCATAAGGCCAAGAAGAAGAAATGAGGGTGCCATAATGTATCTTTATCTACATCTACTCAATACCCCGCAAGCAGCCGCAAGGGCGTGTGGCGGGGGGTGCTAGGACACCACCCATAATTTAGAAAAGAAAAATAATAAAAAAAAATCGCATGCAATAACGACAAAATCATATATAAAAAAAAAACATGGCATATATTCATGCATGAACACTTACACCCAACACACATGCAAACACTCAAACTACCAACTAACATACACATGCACCTGAAAGTATACCTAACATCTCTAAAGTGTTTAATTTTGTTCCGACTTGTAAATTCAAAGTTTTTAATATTTCTAAAGTGACTTCGGTTTCTTGCAATTATGATTACTGATTGTTCGGGGAAAGAATGAGTATTTGTACCTATCTGTCTTGGAATCTATCTCCCTTAGTTTATCTTTGTGGTCTGATCTACCTAAGTAGTGTGGGGCCATTATAATTCCTTCAGTGTCATATTTAAACTCGTTTGTTCTGAACCTTTCTAAAAGTCTAAGCCTCGCTTGTTCTCTCCGCACTTCAAGTGGTTCCCAGCCTAAATCCCCTAAGAGACCTGTCTCACTTGTGTTTTTATCATAACAATTTTTAACGAATCTAGCGGATTTTCTCTGGACTTTATCTAATTCTTTTTGCCAAATTTTCTCCCACGGATCCCAAATACTTGCGGCATATTCCAAATGAGGTCTAACTAGAGCAAAATAACACCTCTCTTTAACTTTTTCATTACATTTCCCCCTCACCCGTTTTATGAAGCCAAGTTTCTTTAAAGCTGATCCGCATATTGTCCTGATATGTGCTCCCCATGAAAGGCGTGGTGTTAGAACAACCCCCAAATATTTAACTTGATTTGCCGTAGTCAATACTGAACCCTCTATTTTGTAGTTTATATCCTGTTCCTCGCTTCCTTTATTCCAAAATTTCAAAACTGCACATTTATCAATATTAAGTGTTAATCCCCATTTATTGCACCCTCCCGAGATATTGTCTAAGTCTCTAGAGAGTAGCTCGCGATCTAGTTGGCTCCTTATTTCCCTGTATATCACCGTGTCGTCAGCAAATAACCTTAGATTGCTACTAACGTGTGTGCTTAAGTCATTTATGTATATTAAGAACAGAAGAGGCCCTATTACACTTCCCTGGGGGACGCCCGAAGTAACATCTCTCTCCGTTGAGCACAACCCATCTATGACTACTATTTGTTTGCGGTTTGACAAGAAGTCCCTAATCCAATTAATTATTTTCTCATTGATCCCATAGTATTTAAGTTTGTGTAACAATTTATTGTGTGGGACTTTGTCGAAGGCTTTTTTGAAATCCAGGAATACTGCATCGACTTGGGTGTTGTTTTCTCCCGATCTAAGTATATCGTGAATGAAGAGACCAAGTTGTGTTTCGCAAGATCTGCTTTTCCTAGCATGTATGAGTTTTTATATAAATATTCATGGATTTAGGGTGGGAATCATTGGCTGAAAGACGTCTCAATGCAAGATTGAAATGATTGAATAAATTTGATCCGCATGGCTCAGCACCGAGGTCTCGCAAATTATTCGTACTAATATATAAATTGGTCGCTTGGATCATGCATATAAAATTCAGGAAATAGATGCCAGAGCTAGAAGACTTAAGGACTCCATTTCCCCCCGGACGATACGGGATAGCAACTGCAGGGTTATAGATAGCAAAAATTCCACTAGCCACCCTCAGCGTCTAAAAAATCATTAGTTGTATGTATTATGCATGCTCTTCCACTAACCTTATGCGTTTTGTTATAATCCATTCTTTCCGAATGACCACATTTGTGTTTATTTCATCTGTTTTTAAGTTTCCATTTCATTTCCTCGTCCCTCTCCGCGGGGGGAAATTCCTGCTTCCAGCAACGTTGGGTCGAATTCGTTGCCTTTTACAGACTCTTTCGGGGTGGAGTGCTACGTGGTACATTTTCATGTGGTAGTGATGTTTAAATTTCTTGCTTGTTTGTCCTGGCTTCCGTGTTGTAGGATGCCTTCCGTGCTGCATCATGTGGTGCAGTTGTTTAGTTGTTTTGCGGTATATGCGTTTGCACGAGTATTGGATGAAGGGATTTTTGCATGAGTGTGTGCGCTGCTGTGGGTGTATTTTTGCGTGTTGTTTCTTTTGCATGTGGTGTATTTCCTTTTTACAGTTGGTGACCTAACACCCCACGCCACACGCCCTTGCGGCTGCTAACGGGGTATTATGTAGATATAGATGAACTTTATGTTTTTTACCGGACTGCGCATCCTAAGCGCCGAAGTGCCTTCGCACACACTGCCCGGTGGAGTAGGGGGCCTCGACGACTCGAATTTCCTACTCCGCAGAATCGAGAGGTGGAAGGGGGCGGAGGAACTAGCACGCGAGGATGCTCTTCTAATGGCCCCCGCCGCCCCGTTTTTATGTGAAGGACGTGGCGGCATGGGAGGGAATTAAATCATGGCACCACGGGGCCTGGTGGACAATATTCTACGGCCTGAAATACCGTGGAATGTTAATTGAAAATTTTTCCTTTTGAACAAACAAAATGTTTAAAAGATGTAAATGCTGAAGACCAAGGGGGCGACGGAGGGCTTTCCCGTTTTCTAAGGGACCGTGGAACGAAAAATTTCAAAATTATAAATTTTAAATTTAGCGCGTCGCGCCCACGAGAATGAATCCTCGCGTGCTGGTTCCCCCGCCCCCCTCCTTCTCTCGCACTCTGTAGAGGAGGAAAGTCGAGGCGTAGGAGCCCGACTCCTCCCCCCCCTTTCACTTACGGGTGGCGCGTCCGAAGGGGCTTCGGCGCGTAGGAGCGCCGTCCGCGAAAAATCATAGCTTGGTCCCCCGATTCTTTTTTTTGGCCTTTTGGCTAAGATCAAAGTAGAGTCCGGCCCATGGTGCACTTCCAAGTCCCCTCCGGACCGGTCCGCTCGGCTTTTCCGCGGTCTGAGGGACCGCGAAACAAAAGATTAAAAAATTTTAAAGTTTTAATTCAGCGCGTGGAACCCACCAGGATGAAGTATATGTGGCCGCCGAGTTAGGCGCTGAAGCCACTAAACCTGCTTCTCGGTCACTACGGCTGGTCTACATCTACATCTACATCTACATAATACCCCGCAAGCCGCCGCAAGGGCGTGTGGCGGGGGGTGCTAGGTCACCACCCATAATTTAGAAAAGAAAAAGAAAAAAAAACCGCATGCAATAACGACAAAATCATATATAAAAAAAAAAACATGGCATACATTCATGCATGGACACTAACACCCCACACACATGCTAACACTCAAACTACCAACTAACATACACATGCACCTGAAAGTATACCTAACATCTCTATAGTGTTTATTTTTGTTCCGACTTGTAAATTCAACGTTTTTAATATTTCTAAAGTGACTTCATTTTCTTGCTATTATGATTACTGATTATTCGGGGAAAGAATGAGTATTTGTATCTATATGTCTTGGAATCTATCTCCCTTAGTTTATCTTTGTGGTCTGATCTACCTAAGTAGTGTGGGGCCATTATAATTCCTTCAGTGTCATATTTAAACTCGTTTTTCTGAACCTTTCTAAAAGTCTAAGCCTCGCTTGTTCTCTCCGCACTTCAAGTGGTTCCCAGCCTAAATCCCCTAAGAGACCTGTCACACTTGTGTTTTTATCATAACAATTTTTAAAGAATCTAGCGGATTTTCTCTGGACTTTATCTAATTCTTTTTGCCAAATTTTCTCCCACGGATCCCAAATACTTGCGGCATATTCCAAATGAGGTCTAACTAGAGCAAAATAACACCTCTCTTTAACTTTTTCATCACATTTCCCCACCACCCGTTTTATGAAGCCAAGTTTCTTTAAAGCTGATCCGCATATTGTCCTGATATGTGCTCCCCATGAAAGGCGTGGTGTTAGAACAACCCCCAAATATTTAACTTGATTTGCCGTAGTCAATACTGAACCCTCTATTTTGTAGTTTATATCCTGTTCCTCGCTTCCTTTATTCCAAAATTTCAAAACTGCACATTTATCTATATTAGCTATATCTATACCTCCCGTCTCGGCCAGTACGGGAGGAATCGGGGGGGAATTTAAATTTTTTGGGTATTTGAGATAATGGTTTCTTGGTAGATATTTTCTTCCACAAATACCTGTCGGAATGTGGTGGTCAACAAAACCGATCGGGCGTAAAGCTCGAAAAACTGTCGTTTGACCGTCGTCGCGGCCGAAAATGAAACCGCGCGTCGTTCAAATCATCCACCCTGCTCGGATACGTACGCGATTGACGAAGGGTGCCCCGGGGGTCCTATGGCGGCGGTGCGGCCTCGTTGCTCAAGCTACCGGTCCATGGCGGACTTGCAAGGGCACCGGGGGCCGGACCTCAATTTTATCTTAGCCATAAGGCCGAGAAGAAGAAATGAGGTAGCCATAATGTATGAGTTTTCGTCGAAATATTCATGGGTTAAGGGTTGGAATCATTGGCTGAAAGACGACTCAATGCAAGATTGAAATTATTGAATAAATTTGATCCGCATGTCTCAGAACCGGGGTCTCGCAAATTATTCGTACTAATATATACATTGGTCGCTTGGATCATGCATATAAAATTCGGGAAATAGATGCCAGAGCTAGAAGACTTAAGGACATCTTCTCCCCCCGTCAATACGGGATAGCAACTGACGGGTTATAGATAGGAGAAATTCCACTAGCCACCCTCAGCGTATAAAAAATCATTAGTTGTATTTATATTGCATGCTCTTCCACTAACCTTATGCGTTTTGTTATAATCCATTCTTTCCGAATGACCACATTTGTGTTTATTTCATCTGTTTTTAAGTTTCCATTTCATTTCCTCGTCCCTCTCCGCGGGGGGAAATTCCTGCTACCTGCAACGTTGGGTCGCATTCCCTGCCTTTTACAGACTCTTTCGGGGTGGAGTGCTATATGGTACATTTTCATGTGGTGGTGATGTTTAAATTTCTTGCTTGTTTGTCCTTGCTTCCGTGTTGTAGGATGGCTTCCGTGCTGCATCAAGGGGGTTGTTTTTTAGTTTTTTTGCGGTATAGGCGTTTGCATCAGTATTGGATGAAGGGATTTTTGCATGGGTGTGTGCGCTGCTGTGGGTGTATCTTTGCGTGTTGTTTCTTTTGCATGTGGTATATTTCCTTTTTACAGTTGGTGACCTAACACCCCACGTCAATCGCCCTTGCGGCTGCTTGCGGGGTATTATATAGATATAGATGAAGTGTATGATTTTTACCGGACTGCGCATCCTAAGCGCCGTAGTGCCTTCGTACACATCGCCCGGTGGAGTAGGGGGCCTCGACGACTCGAATTTATTACTCCGCAGAATCGAGAGGTGGAAGGGGGCGGAGGAACTAGCACGCGAGGATGCTTTTCTAATGGTACCCGCCCCCCCCGTTTTTATGTGAAGGACGTGGGGGCATGTGAGGGCATTAAATCATGGCACCACGGGGCCTGGTGGACAATATTGTACGGCCTGAAACACCGTGGAATGTTAATTGAAAATTTTTCCTTTTGAACAAACAAAATGATTAAAAGATGTAAATGCTGAAGACAGAGGGGTGCGACGGAGGGTTTTCCCGTTTTCTAAGGGACTGCGGAACGAAAAATTTCTACATAATAAATTTTAAATTCAGCGCGTCGCGCCCACCAGAATGAATCCTCGCGTGCTAGGTCCTCCGCCCCCCTCCTCCCGCAATCAGTAGAGGAGGAACGTCGTGGCATTCGAGCCCGACTCCTCCCCTCCCCTTTTACCCACGGGTGGCACGTGCCAAGGCGCTTCGGCGCGTAGGAGCGCCGTCCGCGAAAAATCATACTTTGGTCCCCGATTCTTCGTCTTAGCCTTATGGCTAAGATCAAAGCGTAGTCCGGCCCACGGTGCGCTTCCAGGTCCCCTCCGGACCGGGCCGCTCTGCTTCCCCGCGGTACTGAGAAACCGCGGAACGAAACATTTCAAAATTTCAAAGTTTGCATTGATATCGTGATTCCCACCTGCATAGTCCAGGTGGCGGCCGAGTTATCCACGGCTTTCATTCTCGCGGGCGCGACGCGCTAAATTTAAAATTTATAATTTTGAAGTTTTTCGTTCCGCGGTCCCTTAGAAAACGGGAAAGCCCTCCGTCGCCCCCTCGGTCTTCAGCATTTACATCTTTTAAACATTTTGTTTGTTCAAAAGGAAAAATTTTCAATTAACATTCCACGGTGTTTCAGGCCGTAGAATATTGTCCACCAGGCCCCGTGGTGCCATGATTTAATGCCCTCCCATGCCACCACGTCCTTTACATAAAAACGGGGCGGCGGGGGCCATTAGAAAAGCATCCTCGCGTGCTAGTTCCTCCGCCTCCTTCCACCTCTCGATTCTGTGGAGTAGGAAATTCGAGTCGTCGAGGCCCCCTACTCCACCGGGCAGTGTGTGCGAAGGCACTTCGGCGCTTAGGATGCGCAGTCCGGTAAAAAACATAAAGTTCATCTATATCAACATAATACCCCGTTAGCAGCCGCAAGGGCGTGTGGCGTGGGGTGTTAGGTCACCAACTGTAAAAAGGAAATACACCACATGCAAAAGAAACAACACGCAAAAATACACCCACAGCAGCGCACACACTCATGCAAAAATCCCTTCATCCAATACTCATGCAAACGCATATACTGCAAAACAACTAAAAAACTGCACCCCATGATGCAGCACGGAAGCCATCCTACAACACGGAAGCCAGGACAAACAAGCAAGAAATTTAAACATCACTACCTCATGAAAATGTACCACGTAGCACTCCTCCCCGAAAGAGTCTGTAAAAGGCAAGGAATTCAACCCAACGTTGCTGGTAGTAGGAATTTCCCCCCGCGGAGAGGGACGAGGAAATGAAATGGAAACTTAAAAACAGATGAAATAAACACAAATGTGATCATTCGGAAAGAATGGATTATAACAAAACGCATAAGGTTAGTGGAAGAGCATGCATAATACATACAACTAATGATTTTTTAGACGCTGAGGGTGGCTAGAGGAATTTTTGCTATCTATAACCCTGCAGTTGCTATCCCGTATCGTCCGGGGGGAAATGGAGTCCTTAAGTCTTCTAGCTCTGGCATCTATTTCCTGAATTTTATATGCATGATCCAAGCGACCAATGTATATATTAGTACGAATAATTTGCGAGACCTCGGTGCTGAGCCATGCGGATCAAATTTATTCAATCATTTCAATCTTGCATTGAGTCGTCTTGAAGCCAATGATTCCAACACTAAATCCATGAATATTTATATAAAAACTCATACATTATGGCACCCTCATTTCTTCTTCTTGGCCTTATGGTTAAGATCAAATTGAGGTCCGGCCCCCGGTGCACTTTGAAGTCCGCAATGGACCGGTAGCTTGAGCACCGAGGCCGCACGGCCGCTTTAGGACCCCCGGGGGAACTCTTCGTCAATCCCGTACGTATCCGTGCAGGGCGGATGATTTGAAATACGCGCGGTTTCATTTTCGGCCCCGACGATGGTCAAGCGACAGTTATTCGAGCTTTACGCCCGATCGGTTTTGTTGACCTCCTCACTCCAGCAGGTATTTGTGAAAGATTATATAAACCAAAAAACCATCATCTCAAATCGCCAAACAATTTAAATGTCTTCCCGATTCCACTCGTACTGGCCCAGACCAGCCATAGAAACCGAAAAGAGGTTGAGTGCCTTCAGCGCGTAACTCGGCCGCAACCTGGACTATGCAGCTGGGAATCACGCGCTCAATGCAAACTTTGAAATTTTGAAATGTTTCGTTCCGCGGTGTCTCAGACCGCGGGGAAGCAGAGCGGCCCGGTCCGGAGGGGACCTGGAAGCGCACCGTGGGCCGGACTACGCTTTGATCTTAGCCATAAGGCTAAGAAGAAGAATCGGGGGACCAAACTGTATGATTTTTCGCGGACGGCGCTCCTACATGCCGGAGCGCCTTGGCACGTGCCACCCGTGGGTAGAAGGGGAGGGGAGGAGTCGGGCTCGAATGCCAAGACGTTCCTCCTCTACTGATTGCGGGAGGAGGGGGGCGGAGGACCTAGCACGCAAGGATTCATTCTGGTGGGCGCGACGCGCTAAATTTAAAATTTATTAAGTTGAAATTTTTCGTTCCGCATTCCTTTAGAAAACGGGAAAACCCTCTGTCTTCAGCATTTACATCTTTTAAACATTTTGTTAGTTCAAAAGGAAAAATTTTCAATTAACATTCCACGGTGTTTCAGGCCGTAGAATATTGTCCACCTGGCCCCGTGGTGCCATGATTTAATGCCCTCACATGCCCCCACGTCCTTCACATAAAAACGGGGGGGGGGCGGGTACCATTAGAAAAGCATCCTCGCGTGCTAGTTCCTCCGCCCCCTTCCACCTCTCGATTCTGCGGAGTAGGAAATTCGAGTCGTCGAGGCCCCCTACTCCACCGGGCGGTGTGTACGAAGGCACTACGGCGCTTAGGATGCGCAGTCCGGTAAAAATCATACACTTCATCTATATCTATATAATACCCCGCAAGCAGCCGCAAGGGCGAATGACGTGGGGTGTTAGGTCACCAACTGTAAAAAGGAAATATACCACATGCAAAAGAAACAACACGCAAAGATACACCAACAGCAGCGCACACACTCATGCAAAAATCCCTTCATCGAATACTGATGCAAACGCCTATACCGCAAAAAAACTAAAAAACTGACCCCTTTGATGCAGCACGGAAGCCATCCTACTACGCGGAAGCAAGGACAAACAAGCAAGAAATTTAAACATCACCACCACATGAAAATGAACCACATAGCACTCCACCCCGAAAGAGTCTGCAAAAGGCAGGGAATGCGACCCAACGTTGCAGGTAGCAGGAATTTCCCCCCGCGGAGAGGGACGAGGAAATGAAATGGAAATTTAAAAACAGATGAAATATACACAAATGTGGTCATTCGGAAAGAATGGATTATAAAAAACGCATATGGTTAGTGGAAGAGCATGCAATATAAATACAACTAATGATTTTTTAAACGCTGAGGGTGGCTAGTGGAATTTCTCCTATCTATAACCCGTCAGTTGCTATCCCGTATTGACCGGGGGGGAGAAGAGGTCCTTAAGGCTTCTAGCTCTGGCATCTATTTCCCGAATTTTATATGCATGATCCAAGCGACCAATGTATATATTAGTACGAATAATTTGCGAGACCCCGGTTCTGAGACATGCGGATCAAATTTATTCAATAATTTCAATCTTGCATTGAGTCGTCTTGCAGCCAATGATTCCAACCCTTAACCCATGAATATTTCGACGAAAACACATACATTATGGCTCCCTCATTTCATCTTCTCGGCCTTGTTGCTAAGATCAAATTGAGGTCCGGCCCCCGATGCACTTGCAAGTCCGCCATGGACCGGTAGCTTGAGCAACGAGGCCGCACCGCCGCCATAGGACCCCCGGGGCACCCTTCGTCAATCGCGTACGTATCCGAGCAGGGTGGATGATTTGAACGACGCGCGGTTTCATTTTCGGCCGCGACGACGGTCAAACGACAGTTTTTCGAGCTTTACGCCCGATCGGTTTTTTTGACCACCACATTCCGACAGGTATTTGTGGAGGAAAATATCTACCAAGAAACCATTATCTCAAATACCCAAAAAATTTAAATTCCCCCCCGATTCCTCCCGTACTGGCCGAGACCAGCCGTAGTGACCGAGAAGCAGGTTTAGTGGTTTCAGCGCCTAACTCGGCGGCCATATAGACTTCATCCTGGTGGGTTCCACGCGCTGAATTAAAACTTTAAAATTTTTTAATCTTTTGTTTCGCGGTCCCTCAGACCGCGGAAAAGCCGAGCGGACCGGTCCGGAGGGGACTTGGAAGTGCACCATGGGCTGGACTCTACTTTGATCTTAGCCAAAAGGACAAAAAAAAGAATCAAGGGACCAAACTATGATTTTTCGCGGACGGCGCTCCTACGCGCCTAAGCGCCTTCGGACGCGCCACCCGTAAGTGAAAAGGGGGGGAGGAGTCGGGCTCCTACGCCTCGACTTTCCTCCTCTACAGAGTGCGAGAGAAGGAGTGGGGCGGAGGAACCAGCACGCGAGGATTCATTCTCGTGGGCGCGACGCGCTTAATTTAAAATTTATAATTTTGAAATTTTTCGTTCCGCGGTCCATTAGAAAACGGGAAAGCCCTCCGTCGCCCCCTCGGTCTTCAGCATTTACATCTTTTAAACATTTTGTTTGTTCAAAAGGAAAAATTTTCAACTAACATTCCACGGTGTTTCAGGCCGTAGAATATTGTCCACCAGGCCCCGTGGTGCCATGATTTAATGCCCGCCCATGCCACCACGTCCTTCACATAAAAACGGGGCGGCGGGGGCCATTAGAAAAGCATCCTCGCGTGCTAGTTCCTCCGCCCCCTTCCACCTCTCGATTCTGCGGAGTAGGAAATTCGAGTCGTCGAGGCCCCCTACTCCACCGGGCGGTGTTTACGAAGGCACTACGGCGCTTAGGATGCGCAGTCCGGTAAAAATCATACACTTCATCTATATCTAAATAATACCCCGCAAGCAGCCGCAAGGGCGATTGACGTTGGGTGTTAGGTCACCAACTGTAAAAAGGAAATATACCACATGCAAAAGAAACAACACGCAAAGATACACCCACAGCAGCGCACACACTCATGCAAAAATCCCTTCATCCAATACTGATGCAAACGCCTATACCGCAAAAAAACTAAAAAACTGACCCCCTTGATGCAGCACGGAAGCCATCCTACAACGCGGAAGCAAGGACAAACAAGCAAGAAATTTAAACATCACCACCAAATGAAAATGTACCACATAGCACTCCACCCCGAAAGAGTCTGTAAAAGGCGGGGAATGCGACCCAACGTTGCAGGTAGCAGGAATTTCCCCCCGCGGAGAGGGACGAGGAAATGAAATGGAAACTTAAAAACAGATGAAATAAACACAAATGTGGTCATTCGGAAAGAATAGTTTATAACAGAACGCATAAGGTTAGTGGAAGAGCATGCAATATAAATACAACTAATGATTTTTTATGCGCTGAGGGTGGCTAGTGGAATTTCTCCTATCTATAACCCGTCAGTTGCTATCCCGTATTGACGGGGGGAGAGGATGTCCTTAAGTCTTCTAGCTTTGGCATCTATTTCCCGAATTTTATATGCATGATCCAAGCGACCAATGTATATATTAGTACGAATAATTTGCGAGACTCCGGTTCTGAGACATGCGGATCAAATTTATTCAATAATTTCAATCTTGCATTGAGTCGTCTTGCGGCCAATGATTCCAACCCTTAATCCATGAATATTTCGACGAAAACTCATACATTATGGCTCCTTCATTTCTTCTTCTCGGCCTTATGGCTAAGATCAAATTGAGGTCCGGCCCCCGGTGCACTTGCAAGTCCGCCATGGACCGGTAGTGATGTTTAAATTTCTTGCTTGTTTGTCCTTGCTTCCGTGTTGTAGGATGGCTTCCGTGCTGCATCAAGGGGGTCAGTTTTTTAGCGGTATAGGCGTTTGCATCAGTATTGGATGAAGGGATTTTTGCATGAGTGTGTGCGCTGCTGTGGGTGTATCTTTGCGTGTTGTTTCTTTTGCATGTGGTATATTTCCTTTTTACAGTTGGTGACCTAACACCCCACGTCAATCGCCCTTGCGGCTGCTTGCGGGGTATTATATAGATATAGATGAAGTGTATGATTTTTACCGGACTGCGCATCCTAAGCGCCGTAGTGCCTTCGTACACACCGCCCGGTGGAGTAGGGGGCCTCGACGACTCGAATTTCCTACTCCGCAGAATCGAGAGGTGGAAGGGGGCGGAGGAACTAGCACGCGAGGATGCTTTTCTAATGGTACCCGCCCCCCCCCGTTTTTATGTGAAGGACGTGGGGGCATGTGAGGGCATTAAATCATTGCACCACGGGGCCTGGTGGACAATATTCTACGGCCTGAAACACCGTGGAATGTTAATTGAAAATTTTTCCTTTTGAACTAACAAAATGTTTAAAAGATGTAAATGCTGAAGACAGAGGGGTGCGACGGAGGGTTTTCCCGTTTTTAAGGGACTGCGGAACGAAAAATTTCAACATAATAAATTTTAAATTTAGCGCGTCGCGCCCACCAGAATGAATCCTCGCGTGCTAGGTCCTCCGCCCCCCTCCTCCCGCAATCAGTAGAGGAGGAACGTCGTGGCATTCGTGCCCGACTCCTCCCCTCCCCTTTTACCCACGGGTTGCACTTGCCAAGGCGCTTCGGCGCGTAGGAGCGCCGTCCGCGAAAAATCATACAGTTTGGTCCCCCGATTCTTCTTCTTAGCCTTATGGCTAAGATCAAAGTGTAGTCCGGCCCATGGTGGGCTTCCAGGTCCCCTACGGACCGGGCCGCTCTGCTTCCCCGCGGTCTGAGAAACCGCGGAACGAAACATTTCAAAATATCAAAGTTTGCATTGAGCGTGTGATTCCCAGCTCCATAGTGGCGGCCGAGTTACGCGCTGAAGGCGCTCAACCTCTTCTCGGTTTCTATGGCTGGTCTGGGCCAGTGAGAGTGGAATCGGGAAGACATTTAAATTGTTTGGCGATTTGAGATGATGGTTTTTTGGTTGATATAATCTTTCACAAATACCTGCTGGAGTGAGGAGGTCAACAAAACCGATCGGGCGTAAAGCTCGAATAACTGTCGCTTGACCATCGTCGCGGCCGAAAATGAAACCGCGCGTAGTTCAAATCATCCGCCCCGCTCGGATACGTACGGGATTGGTGCGGGAGCTTCGATCGGAGATCGCCGGCCGGAGGGCTCCCCTCGGGAGAGATGGTGCTCAGGGTGGGAATTCGAAAACCCGCCACGCCCATAGGGGTGCACGGATTCGTCCGAATGCAACACGTGGCTGGGCGATTAGAGACCTACCCCGTGTCCCATCTCTCAACGAGGGAGTGTCTCACGTCCGTAGGTCGGACGATTGGAGGGTCGTCTCTCGGGGCAAGGGGAAGGTAACGCTGCGGCGAGGATTGGACTCTGCGGAGGCAGATACCATCCCCGTCTCCAACAGGTACCAGGTGCAGTCGGATGACAGCACCACCGTACCTGCAGCCCCTTTCCCTACTCCGAGGGCACTGCCTAGGGTAAGGCATCAGCGGTCGGGGAGGGAGGGAACCGTTATATTAGGTAGTTCAAATGTCCGGCGTATAATGAACCCGCTGCGCCGTAGAGTCCAACAGGAGGGAGGTGTTGGATTCTTGTCGTCCTGGTGTATACCGGGCGGCGGGGTACCCCAGGCGACGCTGGCGGTGAAGGCGGCCGTCAGTAATACGGGCTGCTCCAAGCTACGCATTGTGGCTCATGTCGGGACAAACGACGCCTCGGAACGTGGATCTGAAGAGATCCTGCGCTCCTTTAAGGAGATGCACTCGGAGGTGAAACGAGTCGAGGCAGAGTTGAAGGTCCCAATTAAATTAAGTATATGTAGTATTGTACCGCGTTCAGACTGCGGAAGGCTCGTTTGGAGCCGCATTGAGGGTTTAAATCAGAGATTGCTGGGATTTTGCCGGGGAATCGGAGCGGACTTCGTTGATCTGAGGCCCGTCCTCTCATCGTGTCGGGTACCCCTTAATCGCTCCGGCGTCCATTATACTGCCGAGGCATCGCAGTTGGTAGCGCGTAGGTTACACGAACACGTGTCGAGGGTTTAGCATAGCTGGTAGGCAAGAGCGTAGGTCATATATTGGGAAAAATAAAGTAGAATCCAGCGCTTTTTGTCAATTCAGTTCTGGTAATGCCTCTCAAATCCCCAAAAATATTGAACAAACAAGCACTTGCGTTAAAACAACATATAACCCACGTAAATTTAATAAAATTGGTGCCTCTACATACATAACAGATAGCAATGCAATTGAATGTAATTCTTTTGTCTCTGTTCACCACGAATCGTCTCAAAACAGTTTTGTTAGCGTACATAAAACCGAAAAACAAGAAGTTATTAGCCATATTAAAATTATAACATTAAATTGCCGTAGCATTAGAAACAAAATATCGGATATTGAACATATTTTTGTCAGTACAAACGCAGACATAGTAGTTGGAACAGAAAGTTGGCTCACGGGAGATATAGCAAACAATGAGGTTTTTCCAAACGGCTTCACAATTTACAGAAGGGACAGACCAAATAGGTTGGGTGGGAGAGTATTCATTGCAGTAAAGTCACATCTTAGTAGCCAACGATATGAATGCGACGTAGATGACATAGAAAGCGTTTGGTGCAACATTAAGGACTACAACGGCAGAAGCCTATACGTGTGTTCATTTTATAGACCCCCAGATTCTAACACAGATGTCCTACACAAGCTCGACGAACAAATATCCACTATCAGCAGCAGACAATGCAACAGTATTACTATAATCGCTGGTGACACAAATCTACCGTCAATTGACTGGGAAAACTACTGCGTGGGAAAATCTGCCAAAAACAGAGATTCATGCCAAGAACTCCTTCATATATTCACAAAACACTCCTTAGAACAAATAGTTAAATCACCAACACGGGGCCAAAGCATACTAGACATCTTTGCGACTTCTATGCCCGAAATCATTACTAACATTGAAATAATAGACGGAATCAGTGACCATAAGGCTATTCTTGTGGAGTTAAAAACTAAGTTCGTCAAAATAAACAAAGAAAAGCGTAAAATATACCTATACAACAAGGCAAATTTTAACAGACTAAGAGAATATTTAAAGATAAAATTACCGGAATACAAGACAAAAACACTGACAACTAATACAGAGAACACTTGGAATTATTTCTTAAATATTTTACGCGAAGGAATAAAGACGTACATCCCGTCCAAACTCAAATGCGACAGTAAGGAACCTAGATGGTACAACGGGGAAGTCAGATCGGCATTAAGAAGGCAAAGAAAGCTACAGTCAAATTTCAAAAAGAGTTTAAAAAGTGACGATATAAGTTTTGTGAATACAACCAAACAGCTACTAAAAGAATGTCGTAGTAAGACGAAAAGTATTATGCGCACAGCACTACACTCTTTTAAATCTAAAATGCTAAGCGAATATCTTGAGGAAAATCCAAAGTCATTCTGGTCCTATGTTAGGGAAATACAGGGTAAACGTCCCACTGTTCACTCTTTGAAGACGGAAAATGGAGAAATCATTACAGATAGCGTGAAAAAGGCAAATATTTTAAACCATTTTTTCCAGAGCGTCTACAACAAAAACACAAACGCACAAACGATCCTCCACACCCACCCGGGGAACACATGAGCGATCTTACACTGACCAAGCAGGGAATAGTACATCTGCTCCGTAGTATCAAAGCACACAAGGCACCTGGTCCGGAAGAAATACCTGCTAGAATATTAAAGGAATTAGCTGACGACATTGCCCCATTTTTACATATTGTTTTTCTAAAATCGATAGAAGAAGGCTCAGTGCCTCGCGACTGGAAGCTAGCCCATATAACTCCCATCTATAAAGGCGGCGATAAGGATAAACCAACCAATTACCGACCCATTTCTTTAACATCGATCTCTTGTAAAATATTGGAACACGTTATTGTCACTAACATTATGAAATTTCTTGATAGTAGGAAAATACTAATCCACAACCAGCACGGATTTAGGAAAAGCAGATCTTGCGAAACACAACTTGGTCTCTTCATTCACGATATACTTAGATCGGGAGAAAACAGCACCCAAGTCGATGCAGTATTCCTGGATTTCAAAAAAGCCTTCGACAAAGTCCCACACAATAAATTGTTACACAAATTTAAATACTATGGGATCAATGAGAAAATAATTAATTGGATTAGGGACTTCTTGTCAAACCGCAAACAAATAGTAGTCATAGATGGGTTGTGCTCAACGGAGAGAGATGTTACTTCGGGCGTCCCCCAGGGAAGTGTAATAGGGCCTCTTCTGTTCTTAATATACATAAATGACTTAAGCACACACGTTAGTAGCAATCTAAGGTTATTTGCTGACGACACGGTGATATACAGGGAAATAAGGAGCCAACTAAATCGCGAGCTACTCTCTAGAGACTTAGACAATATCTCGGGATGGTGCAATAAATGGGGATTAACACTTAATATTGATAAATGTGCAGTTTTGAAATTTTGGAATAAAGGAAGCGAGGAACAGGATATAAACTACAAAATAGAGGGTTCAGTATTGACTACGGCAAATCAAGTTAAATATTTGGGGGTTGTTCTAACACCACGCCTTTCATGGGGAGCACATATCAGGACAATATGCGGATCAGCTTTAAAGAAACTTGGCTTCATAAAACGGGTGGTGGGGAAATGTAATGAAAAAGTTAAAGAGAGGTGTTATTTTGCTCTAGTTAGACCTCATTTGGAATATGCCGCAAGTATTTGGGATCCGTGGGAGAAAATTTGGCAAAAGAATTAGATAAAGTCCAGAGAAAATCCGCTAGATTTGTTAAAAATTGTTATGATAAAAACACAAGTGTGACAGGTCTCTTAGGGGATTTAGGCTGGGAACCACTTGAAGTGCGGAGAGAACAAGCGAGGCTTAGACTTTTAGAAAGGTTCAGAACAAACGAGTTTAAATATGACACTGAAGGAATTATAATGGCCCCACACTACTTAGGTAGATCAGACCACAAAGATAAACTAAGGGAGATAGATTCCAAGACAGATAGGTACAAATACTCATTCTTTCCCCGAACAATCAGTAATCATAATAGCAAGAAACCGAAGTCACTTTAGAAAAATTAAAAACGTTGAATTTACAAGTCGGAACAAATTAAACACTATAGAGATGTTAGGTATACTTTCAGGTGCATGTGTATGTTAGTTGGTAGTTTGAGTGTTTGCATGTGTGTGGGGTGTAAGTGTTCATGCATGAATGTATGCCATGTTTTTTTTATATATGATTTTGTCGTTATTGCATGCGATTTTTTTTTTATTATTTTTCTTTTCTAAATTATGGGTGGTGTCCTAGCAACCCCCGCCACACGCCCTTGCGGCGGCTTGCGGGGTATTGAGTAGATGTAGATGTAGATGTAGATTGACGGAGAGTGCCCCCGGGGGTCCTAAGGCGGCCGTGCGGCCTCGGTGCTCAAGCTACCGGTCCATTGCGGACTTGCAAGTGCACCGGGGGCCGGACCTCAATTTGATCTTAACCATAAGGCCAAGAAGAAGAAATGAGGGTGCCATAATGTATGAGTTTTTATATAAATATTCATGGATTTAGGGTGGGAATCATTGGCTGAAAGACGTCTCAATGCAAGATTGAAATGATTGAATAAATTTGATCCGCATGGCTCAGCACCGAGGTCTCGCAAATTATTCGTACTAATATATAAATTGGTCGCTTGGATCATGCATATAAAATTCAAGAAATAGATGCCAGAGCTAGAAGACTTAAGGACTCCATTTCCCCCCGGACAATACAAGATAGCAACTGCAGGGTTATCGATAGCAAAAACTCCACTAGCCACCCTCAGCGTCTAAAAAATCATTAGTTGTATGTATTATGCATGCTCTTCCACTAACCTTATGCGTTTTGTTATAATCCATTCTTTCCGAATGACCACATTTGTGTTTATTTCATCTGTTTTTAAGTTTCCATTTCATTTCCTCGTCCCTCTCCGCGGGGGGAAATTCCTGCTTCCAGCAACGTTGGGTCGAATTCCTTGCCTTTTACAGACTCTTTCGGGGTGGAGTGCTACGTGGTAAATTTTCATGTGGTAGTGATGTTTAAATTTCTTGCTTGTTTGTCCTGGCTTCCGTGTTGTAGGATGCCTTCCGTGCTGCATCATGTGGTGCAGTTTTTTAGTTGTTTTGCGGTATATGCGTTTGCATGAGTATTGGATGAAGGGATTTTTTCATGAGTGTGTGCGCTGCTGTGGGTGTATTTTTGCGTGTTGTTTCTTTTGCAAGTGGTGTATTTCCTTTTTACAGTTGGTGACCTAACACCCCACGCCACACGCCCTTGCGGCTGCTAACGGGGTATTATGTAGATATAGATGAACTTTATGTTTTTTACAGGACTGCGCATCCTAAGCGCCGAAGTGCCTTCGCACACACTGCCCGGTGGAATAGGGGGCCTCGACGACTCGAATTTCCTACTCCGCAGAATCGAGAGGTGGAAGGGGGCGGAGGAACTAGCACGCGAGGATGCTCTTCTAATGGCCCCCGCCGCCCCGTTTTTATGTGAAGGACGTGGCGGCATGGGAGGGCATTAAATCATGGCACCACGGGGCCTGGTGGACAATATTCTACGGCCTGAAACACCGTGGAATGTTAATTGAAAATTTTTCGTTTTGAACTAACAAAATGTTTAAAAGATGTAAATGCTGAAGACAGAGGGGTGCGACGGAGGGTTTTCCCGTTTTCTAAGGGACTGCGGAACGAAAAATTTCAACAAAATAAATTTTAAATTCAGCGCGTCGCGCCCACCAGAATGAATCCTCGCGTGCTAGGTCCTCCGCCCCCCTCCTCCCGCAATCAGTAGAGGAGGAACGTCTTGGCATTCGAGCCCGACTCCTCCCCTCCCCTTTTACCCACGGGTGGCACGTGCCAAGGCGCTTCGTCGCGTAGGAGCGCCGTGCGCGAAATCATACAGTTTGGTCCCCCGACTCTTCTTCTTAGCCTAATGGCTAAGATCAAAGTGTAGTCCGGCCCATGGTGCGCTTCCAGGTCCCCTCCGGACCTGGCCGCTCTGCTTCCCCGCGGTCTGAGAAACCGCGGAACGATACATTTCAAAATATCAAAGTTTGCATTGATATCGTGATTCCCACCTGCATAGTCCAGGTGGCGGCCGAGTTATCCGCTGAAGGCACTCAACCTCTTCTCGGTTTCTATGGCTGGTCTGGGCCAGTACGAGTGGATTCGGGAAGACATTTAAATTGTTTGGCGATTTGAGATGATGGTTTTTTGGCTGATATCATCTTTCACAAATACCTGCTAGAGTGAGGAGGTCAACAAAACCGATCGGGCGTAAAGCTCGAATAACTGTCGCTTGACCATCGTCGCGGCCGAAAATGAAACCGCGCGTATTTCAAATCATCCGCCCTGCTCGGATACGTACGGGATTGACGGAGAGTTCCCCCGGGGGTCCTAAGGCGGCCGTGCGGCCTCGGTGTTCAAGCTACCGGTCCATTGCGGACTTGCAAGTGCACCGGGGGCCGGACCTCAATTTGATCTTAACCATAAGGCCAAGAAGAAGAAATGAGGGTGCCATAATGTATGAGTTTTTATATAAATATTCATGGATTTAGGGTGGGAATCATTGGCTGAAAGACGTCTCAATGCAAGATTGAAATGATTGAATAAATTTGATCCGCATGGCTCAGCACCGAGGTCTCGCAAATTATTCGTACTAATATATAAATTGGTCGCTTGGATCATGCATATAAAATTCAGGAAATAGATGCCAGAGCTAGAAGACTTAAGGACTCCATTTCTCCCCGGACGATACGGGATAGCAACTGCAGGGTTATAGATAGCAAAAATTCCACTTGCCACCCTCAGCGTCTAAAAAATCATTAGTTGTATGTATTATGCATGCTCTTCCACTAACCTTATGCGTTTTGTTATAATCCATTCTTTCCGAATGACCACATTTGTGTTTATTTCATCTGTTTTTAAGTTTCCATTTCATTTCCTCGTCCCTCTCCGCGGGGGGAAATTCCTGCTACCAGCAACGTTGGGTCGAATTCGTTGCCTTTTACAGACTCTTTCGGGGTGGAGTGCTACGTGGTAAGTTTTCATGTGGTAGTGATGTTTAAATTTCTTGCTTGTTTGTCCTGGCTTCCGTGTTGTAGGATGCTTTCCGTGCTGCATCATGTGGTGCAGTTTTTTAGTTGTTTTGCGGTATATGCGTTTGCATGAGTATTGGATGAAGGGATTTTTGCATGAGTGTGTGCGCTGCTGTGGGTGTATTTTTGCGTGATGTTTCTTTTGCATGTGGTGTATTTCCTTTTTACAGTTGGTGACCTAACACCCCACGCCACACGCCCTTGCGGCTGCTAACGGGGTATTATGTAGATATAGATGAACTTTATGTTTTTTACCGGACTGCGCATCCTAAGCGCCGAAGTGCCTTCGCACACACTGCCCGGTGGAGTAGGGGGCCTCGACGACTCGAATTTCCTACTCCGCAGAATCGAGAGGTGGAAGGGGGCGGAGGAACTAGCACGCGAGGATGCTCTTCTAATGGCCCCCGCCGCCCCGTTTTTATGTGAAGGACGTGGCGGCATGGGAGGGCATTAAATCATGGCACCACGGGGCCTGGTGGACAATATTCTACGGCCTGAAACACCGTGGAATGTTAATTGAAAATTTTTCGTTTTGAACTAACAAAATGTTTAAAAGATGTAAATGCTGAAGACAGAGGGGTGCGACGGAGGGTTTTCCCGTTTTCTAAGGGACTGCGGAACGAAAAATTTCAACAAAATAAATTTTAAATTCAGCGCGTCGCGCCCACCAGAATGAATCCTCGCGTGCTAGGTCCTCCGCCCCCCTCCTCCCGCAATCAGTAGAGGAGGAACGTCTTGGCATTCGAGCCCGACTCCTCCCCTCCCCTTTTACCCACGGGTGGCACGTGCCAAGGCGCTTCGTCGCGTAGGAGCGCCGTGCGCGAAATCATACTGTTTGGTCCCCCGACTCTTCTTCTTAGCCTAATGGCTAAGATCAAAGTGTAGTCCGGCCCATGGTGCGCTTCCAGGTCCCCTCCGGACCTGGCCGCTCTGCTTCCCCGCGGTCTGAGAAACCGCGGAACGATACATTTCAAAATATCAAAGTTTGCATTGATATCGTGATTCCCACCTGCATAGTCCAGGTGGCGGCCGAGTTATCCGCTGAAGGCACTCAACCTCTTCTCGGTTTCTATGGCTGGTCTGGGCCAGTACGAGGGGATTCGGGAAGACATTTAAATTGTTTAGCGATTTGAGATGATGGTTTTTTGGCTGATATAATCTTTCACAAATACCTGCTAGAGTGAGGAGGTCAACAAAACCGATCGGGCGTAAAGCTCGAATAACTGTCGCTTGACCATCGTCGCGGCCGAAAATGAAACCGCGCGTATTTCAAATCATCCGCCCTGCTCGGATACGTACGGGATTGACGGAGAGTTCCCCCGGGGGTCCTAAGGCGGCCGTGCGGCCTCGGTGTTCAAGCTACCGGTCCATTGCGGACTTGCAAGTGCACCGGGGGCCGGACCTCAATTTGATCTTAACCATAAGGCCAAGAAGAAGAAATGAGGGTGCCATAATGTATCTACATCTACATCTACTCAATACCCCGCAAGCAGCCGCAAGGGCGTGTGGCGGGGGGTGCTAGGACACCACCCATAATTTAGAAAAGAAAAATAATAAAAAATAATCGCATGCAATAACGACAAAATCATATATAAAAAAAAAAACATGGCATATATTCATGCATGAACACTTAAACTCAACACACATGCAAACACTCAAACTACCAACTAACATACACATGCACCTGAAAGTATACCTAACATCTCTAAAGTGTTTAATTTTGTTCCGACTTGTAAATTCAAAGTTTTTAATATTTCTAAAGTGACTTCGGTTTCTTGCTATTATGATTACTGATTGTTCGGGGAAAGAATGAGTATTTGTACCTATCTGTCTTGGAATCTATCTCCCTTAGTTTATCTTTGTGGTCTGATCTACCTAAGTAGTGTGGGGCCATTATAATTCCTTCAGTGTCATATTTAAACTCGTTTGTTCTGAACCTTTCTAAAAGTCTAAGCCTCGCTTGTTCTCTCCGCACTTCAAGTGGTTCCCAGCCTAAATCCCCTAAGAGAACTGTCACACTTGTGTTTTTATCATAACAATTTTTAACGAATCTAGCGGATTTTCTCTGGACTTTATCTAATTCTTTTTGCCAAATTTTCTCCCACGGATCCCAAATACTTGCGGCATATTCCAAATGAGGTCTAACTAGAGCAAAATAACACCTCTCTTTAACTTTTTCATTACATTTCCCCACCACCCGTTTTATGAAGCCAAGTTTCTTTAAAGCTGATCCGCATATTGTCCTGATATGTGCTCCCCATGAAAGGCGTGGTGTTAGAACAACCCCCAAATATTTAACTTGATTTGCCGTAGTCAATACTGAACCCTCTATTTTGTAGTTTATATCCTGTTCCTCGCTTCCTTTATTCCAAAATTTCAAAACTGCACATTTATCTATATTAAGTGTTAATCCCCATTTATTGCACCATCCCGAGATATTGTCTAAGTCTCTAGAGAGTAGCTCGCGATCTAGTTGGCTCCTTATTTCCCTGTATATCACCGTGTCGTCAGCAAATAACCTTAGATTGCTACTTACGTGTGTGCTTAAGTCATTTATGTATATTAAGAACAGAAGAGGCCCTATTACACTTCCCTGGGGGACGCCCGAAGTAACATCTCTCTCCGTTGAGCACAACCCATCTATGACTACTATTTGTTTGCGGTTTGACAAGAAGTCCCTAATCCAATTAATTAGTTTCTCATTGATCCCATAGTATTTAAGTTTGTGTAACAATTTATTGTGTGGGACTTTGTCGAAGGCTTTTTTGAAATCCAGGAATACTGCATCGACTTGGGTGTTGTTTTCTCCCGAACTAAGTATATCGTGAATGAAGAGACCAAGTTGTGTTTCGCAAGATCTGCTTTTCCTAGCATGTATGAGTTTTTATATAAATATTCATGGATTTAGGGTGGGAATCATTGGCTGAAAGACGTCTCAATGCAAGATTGAAATGATTGAATAAATTTGATCCGCATGGCTCAGCACCGAGGTCTCGCAAATTATTCGTACTAATATATAAATTGGTCTCTTGGATCATGCATATAAAATTCAGGAAATAGATGCCAGAGCTAGAAGACTTAAGGACTCCATTTCCCCCCGGACGATACGGGATAGCAACTGCAGGGTTATAGATAGCAAAAATTCCACTAGCCACCCTCAGCGTCTAAAAAATCATTAGTTGTATGTATTATGCATGCTCTTCCACTAACCTTATGCGTTTTGTTATAATCCATTCTTTCCGAATGACCACATTTGTGTTTATTTCATCTGTTTTTAAGTTTCCATTTCATTTCCTCGTCCCTCTCCGCGGGGGGAAAATCCTGCTACCAGCAACGTTGGGTCGAATTCGTTGCCTTTTACAGACTCTTTCGGGGTGGAGTGCTACGTGGTACATTTTCATGTGGTAGTGATGTTTAAATTTCTTGCTTGTTTGTCCTGGCTTCCGTGTTGTAGGATGCCTTCCGTGCTGCATCATGTGGTGCAGTTGTTTAGTTGTTTTGCGGTATATGCGTTTGCACGAGTATTGGATGAAGGGATTTTTGCATGAGTGTGTGCGCTGATGTGGGTGTATTTTTGCGTGTTGTTTCTTTTGCATGTGGTGTATTTCCTTTTTACAGTTGGTGACCTAACACCCCACGCCACACGCCCTTGCGGCTGCTAACGGGGTATTATGTAGATATAGATGAACTTTATGTTTTTTACCGGACTGCGCATCCTAAGCGCCGAAGTGCCTTCGCACACACTGCCCGGTGGAGTAGGGGGCCTCGACGACTCGAATTTCCTACTCCGCAGAATCGAGAGGTGGAAGGGGGCGGAGGAACTAGCACGCGAGGATGCTCTTCTAATGGCCCCCGCCGCCCCGTTTTTATGTGAAGGACGTGGCGGCATGGGAGGGCATTAAATCATGGCACCACGGGGCCTGGTGGACAATATTCTACGGCCTGAAACACCGTGGAATGTTAATTGAAAATTTTTCCTTTTGAACAAACAAAATGTTTAAAAGATGTAAATGCTGAAGACCGAGGGGGCGACGGAGGGCTTTCCCGTTTTCTAAGGGACCGTGGAACGAAAAATTTCAAAATTATAAATTTTAAATTTAGCGCGTCGCGCCCACGAGAATGAATCCTCGCGTGCTGGTTCCCCCCCCTCCTTCCTTCGCACTCTGTAGAGGAGGAAAGTCGAGGCGTAGGAGCCCGACTCCTCCCCCCCCTTTCACTTACGGGTGGCGCGTCCGAAGGGGCTTCGGCGCGTAGGAGCGCCGTCCGCGAAAAATCATAGCTTGGTCCCCCGATTCTTTTTTTTGGCCTTTTGGTTAAGATCAAAGTAGAGTCCGGCCCTAGGTGCACTTCCAATTCCCCTTCGGACCGGTCCGCTCGGCTTTTCCGCGGTCTGAGGGACCGCGAAACAAAAGATTAAAAAATTTTAAAGTTTTAATTCAGCGCGTGGAACCCACCAGGATGAAGTCTAGGTGGCCGCCGAGTTAGGCGCTGAAGCCACTGAACCTGCTTCTCGGTCACTACGGCTGGTCTACATCTACATCTACATCTACATAATACCCCGCAAGCCGCCGCAAGGGCGTGTGGCGGGGGGTGCTAGGTCACCACCCATAATTTAGAAAAGAAAAAGAAAAAAAAAACCGCATGCAATAACGACAAAATCATATATAAAAAAAAAAAACATGGCATACATTCATGCATGGACACTAACACCCCACACACATGCAAACACTCAAACTACCAACTAACATACACATGCACCTGAAAGTATACCTAACATCTCTATAGTGTTTATTTTTGTTCCGACTTGTAAATTCAACGTTTTTAATATTTCTAAAGTGACTTCATTTTCTTGCTATTATGATTACTGATTGTTCGGGGAAAGAATGAGTATTTGTATCTATCTGTCTTGGAATCTATCTCCCTTAGTTTATCTTTGTGGTCTGATCTACCTAAGTAGTGTGGGGCCATTATAATTCCTTCAGTGTCATATTTAAACTCGTTTTTCTGAACCTTTCTAAAAGTCTAAGCCTCGCTTGTTCTCTCCGCACTTCAAGTGGTTCCCAGCCTAAATCCCCTAAGAGAACTGTCACACTTGTGTTTTTATCATAACAATTTTTAACAAATCTAGCGGATTTTCTCTGGACTTTATCTAATTCTTTTTGCCAAATTTTCTCCCACGGATCCCAAATACTTGCGGCATATTCCAAATGAGGTCTAACTAGAGCAAAATAACACCTCTCTTTAACTTTTTCATTACATTTCCCCACCACCCGTTTTATGAAGCCAAGTTTCTTTAAAGCTGATCCGCATATTGTCCTGATATGTGCTCCCCATGAAAGGCGTGGTGTTAGAACAACCCCCAAATATTTAACTTGATTTGCCGTAGTCAATACTGAACCCTCTATTTTGTAGTTTATATCCTGTTCCTCGCTTCCTTTATTCCAAAATTTCAAAACTGCACATTTATCTATATTAGCTATATCTATACCTCCCGTCTCGGCCAGTACGGGAGGAATCGGGGGGGAATTTAAATTTTTTGGTTATTTGAGATAATGGTTTCTTGGTAGATATTTTCTTCCACAAATACCTGTCGGAATGTGGTGGTCAACAAAACCGATCGGGCGTAAAGCTCGAAAAACTGTCGTTTGACCGTCGTCGCGGCCGAAAATGAAACCGCGCGTTGTTCAAATCATCCACCCTGCTCGGATACGTACGCGATTGACGAAGGGTGCCCCGGGGGTCCTATGGCGGCGGTGCGGCCTCGTTGCTCAAGCTACCGGTCCATGGCGGACTTGCAAGGGCAATGCAAGATTGAAATGATTGAATACATTTGATCCGCATGGCTCAGCACCGGGGTCTCGCAAATTATTCGTACTAATATATACATTGGTCGCTTGGATCATGCATATAAAATTCGGGAAATAGATGCCAGAGCTAGAAGACTTAAGGACATCTTCTCCCCCCGTCAATACGGGATAGCAACTGACGGGTTATAGATAGGAGAAATTCCACTAGCCACCCTCAGCGTATAAAAAATCATTAGTTTTATTTATATTGCATGCTCTTCCACTAACCTTATGCGTTTTGTTATCATCCATTCTTTCTGAATGACCACATTTGTGTTTATTTCATCTGTTTTTAAGTTTCCATTTCATTTCCTCGTCCCTCTCCGCGGGGGGAAATTCCTGCTACCAGCAACGTTGGGTCGCATTCCCTGCCTTTTACAGACTCTTTCGGGGTGGAGTGCTATATGGTACATTTTCATGTGGTGGTGATGTTTAAATTTCTTGCTTGTTTGTCCTTTTTCCGTGTTGTAGGATGGCTTCCGTGCTGCATCAAGGGGGTCAGTTTTTTAGTTTTTTTGCGGTATAGGCGTTTGCATCAGTATTGGATGAAGGGATTTTTGCATGGGTGTGTGCGCTGCTGTGGGTGTATCTTTGCGTAATGTTTCTTTTGCATGTGGTATATTTCCTTTTTACAGTTGGTGACCTAACACCCCACGTCAATCGCCCTTGCGGCTGCTTGCGGGGTATTATATAGATATAGATGAAGTATATGATTTTTACCGGACTGCGCATCCTAAGCGCCGTAGTGCCTTCGTACACATCGCCCGGTGGAGTAGGGGGCCTCGACGACTCGAATTTCCTACTCCGCAGAATCGAGAGGTGGAAGGGGGCGGAGGAACTAGCACGCGAGGATGCTCTTCTAATGGCCCCCGCCGCCCCGTTTTTATGTGAAGGACGTGGCGGCATGGGAGGGCATTAAATCATGGCACCACGGGGCCTGGTGGACAATATTCTACGGCCTGAAACACCGTGGAATGTTAATTGAAAATTTTTCGTTTTGAACTAACAAAATGTTTAAAAGATGTAAATGCTGAAGACAGAGGGGTGCGACGGAGGGTTTTCCCGTTTTCTAAGGGACTGCGGAACGAAAAATTTCAACAAAATAAATTTTAAATTCAGCGCGTCGCGCCCACCAGAATGAATCCTCGCGTGCTAGGTCCTCCGCCCCCCTCCTCCCGCAATCAGTAGAGGAGGAACGTCTTGGCATTCGAGCCCGACTCCTCCCCTCCCCTTTTACCCACGGGTGGCACGTGCCAAGGCGCTTCGTCGCGTAGGAGCGCCGTGCGCGAAATCATACAGTTTGGTCCCCCGACTCTTCTTCTTAGCCTAATGGCTAAGATCAAAGTGTAGTCCGGCCCATGGTGCGCTTCCAGGTCCCCTCCGGACCTGGCCGCTCTGCTTCCCCGCGGTCTGAGAAACCGCGGAACGAAACATTTCAAAATATCAAAGTTTGCATTGATATCGTGATTCCCACCTGCATAACCAGGTGGCGGCCGAGTTATCCGCTGAAGGCACTCAACCTCTTCTCGGTTTCTATGGCTGGTCTGGGCCAGTACGAGTGGATTCGGGAAGACATTTAAATTGTTTGGCGATTTGAGATGATGGTTTTTTGGCTGATATCATCTTTCACAAATACCTGCTAGAGTGAGGAGGTCAACAAAACCGATCGGGCGTAAAGCTCGAATAACTGTCGCTTGACCATCGTCGCGGCCGAAAATGAAACCGCGCGTATTTCAAATCATCCGCCCTGCTCGGATACGTACGGGATTGACGGAGAGTTCCCCCGGGGGTCCTAAGGCGGCCGTGCGGCCTCGGTGTTCAAGCTACCGGTCCATTGCGGACTTGCAAGTGCACCGGGGGCCGGACCTCAATTTGATCTTAACCATAAGGCCAAGAAGAAGAAATGAGGGTGCCATAATGTATGAGTTTTTATATAAATATTCATGGATTTAGGGTGGGAATCATTGGCTGAAAGACGTCTCAATGCAAGATTGAAATGATTGAATAAATTTGATCCGCATGGCTCAGCACCGAGGTCTCGCAAATTATTCGTACTAATATATAAATTGGTCGCTTGGATCATGCATATAAAATTCAGGAAATAGATGCCAGAGCTAGAAGACTTAAGGACTCCATTTCTCCCCGGACGATACGGGATAGCAACTGCAGGGTTATAGATAGCAAAAATTCCACTTGCCACCCTCAGCGTCTAAAAAATCATTAGTTGTATGTATTATGCATGCTCTTCCACTAACCTTATGCGTTTTGTTATAATCCATTCTTTCCGAATGACCACATTTGTGTTTATTTCATCTGTTTTTAAGTTTCCATTTCATTTCCTCGTCCCTCTCCGCGGGGGGAAATTCCTGCTACCAGCAACGTTGGGTCGAATTCGTTGCCTTTTACAGACTCTTTCGGGGTGGAGTGCTACGTGGTAAGTTTTCATGTGGTAGTGATGTTTAAATTTCTTGCTTGTTTGTCCTGGCTTCCGTGTTGTAGGATGCTTTCCGTGCTGCATCATGTGGTGCAGTTTTTTAGTTGTTTTGCGGTATATGCGTTTGCATGAGTATTGGATGAAGGGATTTTTGCATGAGTGTGTGCGCTGCTGTGGGTGTATTTTTGCGTGATGTTTCTTTTGCATGTGGTGTATTTCCTTTTTACATTTGGTGACCTAACACCCCACGCCACACGCCCTTGCGGCTGCTAACGGGGTATTATGTAGATATAGATGAACTTTATGTTTTTTACCGGACTGCGCATCCTAAGCGCCGAAGTGCCTTCGCACACACTGCCCGGTGGAGTAGGGGGCCTCGACGACTCGAATTTCCTACTCCGCAGAATCGAGAGGTGGAAGGGGGCGGAGGAACTAGCACGCGAGGATGCTCTTCTAATGGCCCCCGCCGCCCCGTTTTTATGTGAAGGACGTGGCGGCATGGGAGGGCATTAAATCATGGCACCACGGGGCCTGGTGGACAATATTCTACGGCCTGAAACACCGTGGAATGTTAATTGAAAATTTTTCGTTTTGAACTAACAAAATGTTTAAAAGATGTAAATGCTGAAGACAGAGGGGTGCGACGGAGGGTTTTCCCGTTTTCTAAGGGACTGCGGAACGAAAAATTTCAACAAAATAAATTTTAAATTCAGCGCGTCGCGCCCACCAGAATGAATCCTCGCGTGCTAGGTCCTCCGCCCCCCTCCTCCCGCAATCAGTAGAGGAGGAACGTCTTGGCATTCGAGCCCGACTCCTCCCCTCCCCTTTTACCCACGGGTGGCACGTGCCAAGGCGCTTCGTCGCGTAGGAGCGCCGTGCGCGAAATCATACTGTTTGGTCCCCCGACTCTTCTTCTTAGCCTAATGGCTAAGATCAAAGTGTAGTCCGGCCCATGGTGCGCTTCCAGGTCCCCTCCGGACCTGGCCGCTCTGCTTCCCCGCGGTCTGAGAAACCGCGGAACGATACATTTCAAAATATCAAAGTTTGCATTGATATCGTGATTCCCACCTGCATAGTCCAGGTGGCGGCCGAGTTATCCGCTGAAGGCACTCAACCTCTTCTCGGTTTCTATGGCTGGTCTGGGCCAGTACGAGGGGATTCGGGAAGACATTTAAATTGTTTAGCGATTTGAGATGATGGTTTTTTGGCTGATATAATCTTTCACAAATACCTGCTAGAGTGAGGAGGTCAACAAAACCGATCGGGCGTAAAGCTCGAATAACTGTCGCTTGACCATCGTCGCGGCCGAAAATGAAACCGCGCGTATTTCAAATCATCCGCCCTGCTCGGATACGTACGGGATTGACGGAGAGTTCCCCCGGGGGTCCTAAGGCGGCCGTGCGGCCTCGGTGTTCAAGCTACCGGTCCATTGCGGACTTGCAAGTGCACCGGGGGCCGGACCTCAATTTGATCTTAACCATAAGGCCAAGAAGAAGAAATGAGGGTGCCATAATGTATCTACATCTACATCTACTCAATACCCCGCAAGCAGCCGCAAGGGCGTGTGGCGGGGGGTGCTAGGACACCACCCATAATTTAGAAAAGAAAAATAATAAAAAATAATCGCATGCAATAACGACAAAATCATATATAAAAAAAAAAACATGGCATATATTCATGCATGAACACTTAAACTCAACACACATGCAAACACTCAAACTACCAACTAACATACACATGCACCTGAAAGTATACCTAACATCTCTAAAGTGTTTAATTTTGTTCCGACTTGTAAATTCAAAGTTTTTAATATTTCTAAAGTGACTTCGGTTTCTTGCTATTATGATTACTGATTGTTCGGGGAAAGAATGAGTATTTGTACCTATCTGTCTTGGAATCTATCTCCCTTAGTTTATCTTTGTGGTCTGATCTACCTAAGTAGTGTGGGGCCATTATAATTCCTTCAGTGTCATATTTAAACTCGTTTGTTCTGAACCTTTCTAAAAGTCTAAGCCTCGCTTGTTCTCTCCGCACTTCAAGTGGTTCCCAGCCTAAATCCCCTAAGAGAACTGTCACACTTGTGTTTTTATCATAACAATTTTTAACGAATCTAGCGGATTTTCTCTGGACTTTATCTAATTCTTTTTGCCAAATTTTCTCCCACGGATCCCAAATACTTGCGGCATATTCCAAATGAGGTCTAACTAGAGCAAAATAACACCTCTCTTTAACTTTTTCATTACATTTCCCCACCACCCGTTTTATGAAGCCAAGTTTCTTTAAAGCTGATCCGCATATTGTCCTGATATGTGCTCCCCATGAAAGGCGTGGTGTTAGAACAACCCCCAAATATTTAACTTGATTTGCCGTAGTCAATACTGAACCCTCTATTTTGTAGTTTATATCCTGTTCCTCGCTTCCTTTATTCCAAAATTTCAAAACTGCACATTTATCTATATTAAGTGTTAATCCCCATTTATTGCACCATCCCGAGATATTGTCTAAGTCTCTAGAGAGTAGCTCGCGATCTAGTTGGCTCCTTATTTCCCTGTATATCACCGTGTCGTCAGCAAATAACCTTAGATTGCTACTTACGTGTGTGCTTAAGTCATTTATGTATATTAAGAACAGAAGAGGCCCTATTACACTTCCCTGGGGGACGCCCGAAGTAACATCTCTCTCCGTTGAGCACCACCCATCTATGACTACTATTTGTTTGCGGTTTGACAAGAAGTCCCTAATCCAATTAATTAGTTTCTCATTGATCCCATAGTATTTAAGTTTGTGTAACAATTTATTGTGTGGGACTTTGTCGAAGGCTTTTTTGAAATCCAGGAATACTGCATCGACTTGGGTGTTGTTTTCTCCCGAACTAAGTATATCGTGAATGAAGAGACCAAGTTGTGTTTCGCAAGATCTGCTTTTCCTAGCATGTATGAGTTTTTATATAAATATTCATGGATTTAGGGTGGGAATCATTGGCTGAAAGACGTCTCAATGCAAGATTGAAATGATTGAATAAATTTGATCCGCATGGCTCAGCACCGAGGTCTCGCAAATTATTCGTACTAATATATAAATTGGTCTCTTGGATCATGCATATAAAATTCAGGAAATAGATGCCAGAGCTAGAAGACTTAAGGACTCCATTTCCCCCCGGACGATACGGGATAGCAACTGCAGGGTTATAGATAGCAAAAATTCCACTAGCCACCCTCAGCGTCTAAAAAATCATTAGTTGTATGTATTATGCATGCTCTTCCACTAACCTTATGCGTTTTGTTATAATCCATTCTTTCCGAATGACCACATTTGTGTTTATTTCATCTGTTTTTAAGTTTCCATTTCATTTCCTCGTCCCTCTCCGCGGGGGGAAAATCCTGCTACCAGCAACGTTGGGTCGAATTCGTTGCCTTTTACAGACTCTTTCGGGGTGGAGTGCTACGTGGTACATTTTCATGTGGTAGTGATGTTTAAATTTCTTGCTTGTTTGTCCTGGCTTCCGTGTTGTAGGATGCCTTCCGTGCTGCATCATGTGGTGCAGTTGTTTAGTTGTTTTGCGGTATATGCGTTTGCACGAGTATTGGATGAAGGGATTTTTGCATGAGTGTGTGCGCTGATGTGGGTGTATTTTTGCGTGTTGTTTCTTTTGCATGTGGTGTATTTCCTTTTTACAGTTGGTGACCTAACACCCCACGCCACACGCCCTTGCGGCTGCTAACGGGGTATTATGTAGATATAGATGAACTTTATGTTTTTTACCGGACTGCGCATCCTAAGCGCCGAAGTGCCTTCGCACACACTGCCCGGTGGAGTAGGGGGCCTCGACGACTCGAATTTCCTACTCCGCAGAATCGAGAGGTGGAAGGGGGCGGAGGAACTAGCACGCGAGGATGCTCTTCTAATGGCCCCCGCCGCCCCGTTTTTATGTGAAGGACGTGGCGGCATGGGAGGGCATTAAATCATGGCACCACGGGGCCTGGTGGACAATATTCTACGGCCTGAAACACCGTGGAATGTTAATTGAAAATTTTTCCTTTTGAACAAACAAAATGTTTAAAAGATGTAAATGCTGAAGACCGAGGGGGCGACGGAGGGCTTTCCCGTTTTCTAAGGGACCGTGGAACGAAAAATTTCAAAATTATAAATTTTAAATTTAGCGCGTCGCGCCCACGAGAATGAATCCTCGCGTGCTGGTTCCCCCCCCTCCTTCCTTCGCACTCTGTAGAGGAGGAAAGTCGAGGCGTAGGAGCCCGACTCCTCCCCCCCCTTTCACTTACGGGTGGCGCGTCCGAAGGGGCTTCGGCGCGTAGGAGCGCCGTCCGCGAAAAATCATAGCTTGGTCCCCCGATTCTTTTTTTTGGCCTTTTGGTTAAGATCAAAGTAGAGTCCGGCCCTAGGTGCACTTCCAATTCCCCTTCGGACCGGTCCGCTCGGCTTTTCCGCGGTCTGAGGGACCGCGAAACAAAAGATTAAAAAATTTTAAAGTTTTAATTCAGCGCGTGGAACCCACCAGGATGAAGTCTAGGTGGCCGCCGAGTTAGGCGCTGAAGCCACTGAACCTGCTTCTCGGTCACTACGGCTGGTCTACATCTACATCTACATCTACATAATACCCCGCAAGCCGCCGCAAGGGCGTGTGGCGGGGGGTGCTAGGTCACCACCCATAATTTAGAAAAGAAAAAGAAAAAAAAACCGCATGCAATAACGACAAAATCATATATAAAAAAAAAAAAACATGGCATACATTCATGCATGGACACTAACACCCCACACACATGCAAACACTCAAACTACCAACTAACATACACATGCACCTGAAAGTATACCTAACATCTCTATAGTGTTTATTTTTGTTCCGACTTGTAAATTCAACGTTTTTAATATTTCTAAAGTGACTTCATTTTCTTGCTATTATGATTACTGATTGTTCGGGGAAAGAATGAGTATTTGTATCTATCTGTCTTGGAATCTATCTCCCTTAGTTTATCTTTGTGGTCTGATCTACCTAAGTAGTGTGGGGCCATTATAATTCCTTCAGTGTCATATTTAAACTCGTTTTTCTGAACCTTTCTAAAAGTCTAAGCCTCGCTTGTTCTCTCCGCACTTCAAGTGGTTCCCAGCCTAAATCCCCTAAGAGAACTGTCACACTTGTGTTTTTATCATAACAATTTTTAACAAATCTAGCGGATTTTCTCTGGACTTTATCTAATTCTTTTTGCCAAATTTTCTCCCACGGATCCCAAATACTTGCGGCATATTCCAAATGAGGTCTAACTAGAGCAAAATAACACCTCTCTTTAACTTTTTCATTACATTTCCCCACCACCCGTTTTATGAAGCCAAGTTTCTTTAAAGCTGATCCGCATATTGTCCTGATATGTGCTCCCCATGAAAGGCGTGGTGTTAGAACAACCCCCAAATATTTAACTTGATTTGCCGTAGTCAATACTGAACCCTCTATTTTGTAGTTTATATCCTGTTCCTCGCTTCCTTTATTCCAAAATTTCAAAACTGCACATTTATCTATATTAGCTATATCTATACCTCCCGTCTCGGCCAGTACGGGAGGAATCGGGGGGGAATTTAAATTTTTTGGTTATTTGAGATAATGGTTTCTTGGTAGATATTTTCTTCCACAAATACCTGTCGGAATGTGGTGGTCAACAAAACCGATCGGGCGTAAAGCTCGAAAACTGTCGTTTGACCGTCGTCGCGGCCGAAAATGAAACCGCGCGTTGTTCAAATCATCCACCCTGCTCGGATACGTACGCGATTGACGAAGGGTGCCCCGGGGGTCCTATGGCGGCGGTGCGGCCTCGTTGCTCAAGCTACCGGTCCATGGCGGACTTGCAAGGGCAATGCAAGATTGAAATGAATGAATACATTTGATCCGCATGGCTCAGCACCGGGGTCTCGCAAATTATTCGTACTAATATATACATTGGTCGCTTGGATCATGCATATAAAATTCGGGAAATAGATGCCAGAGCTAGAAGACTTAAGGACATCTTCTCCCCCCGTCAATACGGGATAGCAACTGACGGGTTATAGATAGGAGAAATTCCACTAGCCACCCTCAGCGTATAAAAAATCATTAGTTTTATTTATATTGCATGCTCTTCCACTAACCTTATGCGTTTTGTTATCATCCATTCTTTCTGAATGACCACATTTGTGTTTATTTCATCTGTTTTTAAGTTTCCATTTCATTTCCTCGTCCCTCTCCGCGGGGGGAAATTCCTGCTACCAGCAACGTTGGGTCGCATTCCCTGCCTTTTACAGACTCTTTCGGGGTGGAGTGCTATATGGTACATTTTCATGTGGTGGTGATGTTTAAATTTCTTGCTTGTTTGTCCTTTTTCCGTGTTGTAGGATGGCTTCCGTGCTGCATCAAGGGGGTCAGTTTTTTAGTTTTTTTGCGGTATAGGCGTTTGCATCAGTATTGGATGAAGGGATTTTTGCATGGGTGTGTGCGCTGCTGTGGGTGTATCTTTGCGTAATGTTTCTTTTGCATGTGGTATATTTCCTTTTTACAGTTGGTGACCTAACACCCCACGTCAATCGCCCTTGCGGCTGCTTGCGGGGTATTATATAGATATAGATGAAGTGTATGATTTTTACCGGACTGCGCATCCTAAGCGCCGTAGTGCCTTCGTACACATCGCCCGGTGGAGTAGGGGGCCTCGACGAATCGAATTTCCTACTCCGCAGAATCGAGAGGTGGAAGGGGGCGGAGGAACTAGCACGCGAGGATGCTTTTCTAATGGTACCCGCCCCCCCGTTTTTATGTGAAGGACGTGGGGGCATGTGAGGGCATTAAATCATGGCACCACGGGGCCTGGTGGATAATATTCTACGGCCTGAAACACCGTGGAATGTTAATTGAAAATTTTTCCTTTTGAACAAACAAAATGATTAAAAGATGTAAATGCTGAAGACAGGGGGGTGCGACGGAGGGTTTTCCCGTTTTCTAAGGGACTGCGGAACGAAAAATTTCTACATAATAAATTTTAAATTCAGCGCGTCGCGCCCACCAGAATGAATCCTCGCGTGCTAGGTCCTCCGCCCCCCTCCTCCCGCAATCAGTAGAGGAGGAACGTCGTGGCATTCGAGCCCGACTTCTATCCTCCCCTTTTACCCACGGGTGGCACGTGCCAAGGCGCTTCGGCGCGTAGGAGCGCCGTCCGCGAAAAATCATAGTTTGGTCCCCGATTCTTCTTCTTAGCCTTATGGCTAAGATCAAAGCGTAGTCCGGCCCACGGTGCGCTTCCAGGTCCCCTCCGGACCTGGCCGCTCTGCTTCCCCGCGGTCTGAGAAACCGCGGAACGAAACATTTCAAAATTTCAAAGTTTGCATTGATATCGTGATTCCCACCTGCATAGTCCAGGTGGCGGCCGAGTTATCCGCGGCTTTCATTCTCGCGGGCGCGACGCGCTAAATTTAAAATTTATAATTTTGAAATTTTTCGTTCTGCGGTCCCTTAGAAAACGGGAAAGCCCTCCGTCGCCCCCTCGGTCTTCAGCATTTACATCTTTTAAACATTTTGTTTGTTCAAAAGGAAAAATTTACAATTAACATTCCACGGTGTTTCAGGCCGTAGAATATTGTCCACCAGGCCCCGTGGTGCCATGATTTAATGCCCTGCCATGCCACCACGTCCTTCACATAAAAACGGGGCGGCGGGGGCCATTAGAAAAGCATCCTCGCGTGCTAGTTCCTCCGCCCCCTTCCACCTCTCGATTCTGTGGAGTAGGAAATTCGAGTCGTCGAGGCCCCCTACTCCACCGGGCAGTGTGTGCGAAGGCACTTCGGCGCTTAGGATGCGCAGTCCGGTAAAAAACATAAAGTTCATCTATATCTACATAATACCCCGTTAGCAGCCGCAAGGGCGTGGGGTGTTAGGTCACCAACTGTAAAAAGGAAATACACCACATGCAAAGGAAACAACACGCAAAAATACACCCACAGCAGCGCACACACTCATGCAAAAATCCCTTCATCCAATACTCATGCAAACGCATATACCGCAAAACAACTAAAAAACTGCACCCCATGATGCAGCACGGAGGCCATCCTACAACACGGAAGCCAGGACAAACAAGCGAGAAATTTAAACATCACTACCACATGAAAATGTACCACGTAGCACTCCTCCCCGAAAGAGTCTGTAAAAGGCAAGGAATTCGACCCAACGTTGCTGGTAGCAGGAATTTCCCCCCGCGGAGAGGGACGAGGAAATGAAATGGAAACTTAAAATCAGATGAAATAAACACAAATGTGGTCATTCGGAAAGAATGGATTATAACAAAACGCATAAGGTTAGTGGAAGAGCATGCATAATACATACAACTAATGATTTTTTAGACGCTGAGGGTGGCTAGAGGAATTTTTGCTATCTATAACCCTGCAGTTGCTATCCCGTATTGTCCGGGGGGAAATGGAGTCCTTAAGTCTTCTAGCTCTGGCATCAATTTCTTGATTTTTATATGCATGATCCAAGCGACCAATGTATATATTAGTACGAATAATTTGCGAGACCTCGGTGCTGAGCCATGCGGATCAAATTTATTCAATCATTTCAATCTTGCATTGAGTCGTCTTGCAGCCAATGATTCCAACACTAAATCCATGAATATTTATATAAAAACTCATACATTATGGCACCCTCATTTCTTCTTCTTGGCCTTATGGTTAAGATCAAATTAAGGTCCGGCCCCCGGTGCACCTTCAAGTCCGAAATGGACCGGTAGCTTGAGCACCGAGGCCGCACGGCCGCTTAAGAACCCCCGGGGGAACTCTTCGTCAATCCCGTACGTATCCGTGCAGGGTGGATGATTTGAACTACGCGCGGTTTCATTTTCGGCCGCGACGATGGTCAAGCGACAGTTATTCGAGCTTTACGCCCGATCGGTTTTGTTGACCTCCTCACTCCAGCAGGTATTTGTGAAAGATTATATAAACCAAAAAACCATCATCTCAAATCGCCAAACAATTTAAATGTCTTCCCGATTCCACTCGTACTGGCCCAGACTAGCCATAGAAACCGAAAAGAGGTTGAGTGCCTTCAGTGCGTAACTCGGCCGCAACCTGGACTATGCAGCTGGGAATCACGCGCTCAATGCAAACTTTGAAATTTTGAAATGTTTCGTTCCGCGGTGTCTCAGACCGCGGGGAAGCAGAGCGGCCCGGTCCGGAGGGGACCTGGAAGCGCACCGTGGGCCGGACTACGCTTTGATCTTAGCCATAAGGCTAAGAAGAAGAATCGGGGGACCAAACTGTATGATTTTTCGCGGACGGCGCTCCTACGCGCCGAAGCGCCTTGGCATGTGCCACCCGTGGGTAGAAGGGGAGGGGAGGAGTCGGGCTCGAATGCCAAGACGTTCCTCTTCTACTGATTGCGGGAGGAGGGGGGCGGAGGACCTAGCACGCAAGGATTCATTCTGGTGGGTGCGACGCGCTAAATTTAAAATTTATTAAGTTGAAATTTATCGTTCCGCATTCCTTTAGAAAACGGGAAAACCCTCCGTCACACCCCTCTGTCTTCAACATCTTTTAAACATTTTGTTAGTTCAAAAGGAAAAATTTACAATTAACATTCCACGGTGTTTCAGGCCGTAGAATATTGTCCACCTGGCCCCGTGGTGCCATGATTTAATGCCCTCACATGCCCCCACGTCCTTCACATAAAAACGGGGGGGGCGGGTACCATTAGAAAAGCATCCTCGCGTGCTAGTTCCTCCGCCCCCTTCCACCTCTCGATTCTGCGGAGTAGGAAATTCGAGTCGTCGAGGCCCCCTACTCCACCGGGCGGTGTGTACGAAGGCACTACGGCGCTTAGGATGCGCAGTCCGGTAAAAATCATACACTTCATCTATATCTATATAATACCCCGCAAGCAGCCGCAAGGGCGATTGACGTGGGGTGTTAGGTCACCAACTGTAAAAAGGAAATATACCACATGCAAAAGAAAAAACACGCAAAGATACACCCACAGCAGCGCACACACTCATGCAAAAATCCCTTCATCGAATACTGATGCAAACGCCTATACCGCAAAAAAACTAAAAAACTGACCCCCTTGATGCAGCACGGAAGCCATCCTACAACGCGGAAGCAAGGACAAACAAGCAAGAAATTTAAACATCACCACCACATGAAAATGAACCACATAGCACTCCAGCCCGAAAGAGTCTGCAAAAGGCAGGGAATGCGACCCAACGTTGCAGGTAGCAGGAATTTCCCCCCGCGGAGAGGGACGAGGAAATGAAATGGAAATTTAAAAACAGATGAAATAAACACAAATGTGGTCATTCGGAAAGAATGGATTATAAAAAACGCATAAGGTTAGTGGAAGAGCATGCAATATAAATACAACCAATGATTTTTTAGACGCTGAGGGTGGCTAGTGGAATTTCTCCTATCTATAACCCGTCAGTTGCTATCCCGTATTGACCGGAGAGAGAAGATGTCCTTAAGTCTTCTAGCTCTGGCATCTATTTCCCGAATTTTATATGCATGATCCAAGCGACCAATGTATATATTAGTACGAATAATTTGCGAGACCCCGGTTCTGAGACATGCGGATCAAATTTATTCAATAATTTCAATATTGCATTCAGTCGTCTTGCAGCCAATGATTCCAACCCTTAACCCATGAATATTTCGACGAAAACTCATACATTATGGCTCCCTCATTTCTTCTTCTCGGCCTTGTGGCTAAGATCAAATTGAGGTCCGGCCCCCGGTGCACTTGCAAGTCCGCCATGGACCGGTAGCTTGAGCAACGAGGCCGCACCGCCGCCATAGGACCCCCGGGGCACCCTTCGTCAATCGCGTACGTATCCGAGCAGGGTGGATGATTTGAACGACGCGCGGTTTCATTTTCGGCCGCGACGACGGTCAAACGACAGTTTTTCGAGCTTTACGCCCGATCGGTTTTTTTGACCACCACATTCCGACAGGTATTTGTGGAAGAAAATATCTACCAAGAAACCATTTTCTCAAATACCCAAAAAATTTAAATTCCCCCCCGATTCCTCCCGTACTGGCCGAGACCAGCCGTAGTGACCGAGAAGCAGGTTTAGTGGTTTCAGCGCCTAACTCGGCGGCCATATAGACTTCATCCTGGTGGGTTCCACGCGCTGAATTAAAACTTTAAAATTTTTTATTCTTTTGTTTCGCGGTCCCTCAGACCGCGGAAAAGCCGAGCGGACCGGTCCGGAGGGGACTTGGAAGTGCACCATGGGCTGGACTCTACTTTGATCTTAGCCAAAAGGACAAAAAAAAGAATCAAGGGACCAAACTATGATTTTTCGCGGACGGCGCTCCTACGCGCCTAAGCGCCTTCGGACGCGCCACCCGTAAGTGAAAGGGGGGGGAGGAGTCGGGCTCCTACGCCTCGACTTTCCTCCTCTACAGAGTGCGAGAGAAGGAGGGGGGCGGAGGAACCAGCACGCGAGGATTCATTCTCGTGGGCGCGACGCGCTTAATTTAAAATTTATAATTTTGAAATTTTTCGTTCCGCGGTCCATTAGAAAACGGGAAAGCCCTCCGTCGCCCCCTCGGTCTTCAGCATTTACATCTTTTAAACATTTTGTTTGTTCAAAAGGAAAAATTTTCAATTAACATTCCACGGTGTTTCAGGCCGTAGAATATTGTCCACCAGGCCCCGTGGTGCCATGATTTAATGCCCTCCCATGCCACCACGTCCTTCACATAAAAACGGGGCGGCGGGGGCCATTAGAAAAGCATCCTCGCGTGCTAGTTCCTCCGCCCCCTTCCACCTCTCGATTCTGCGGAGTAGGAAATTCGAGTCGTCGAGGCCCCCTACTCCACCGGGCGGTGTGTACGAAGGCACTACGGCGCTTAGGATGCGCAGTCCGGTAAAAATCTTACACTTCATCTATATCTAAATAATACCCCGCAAGCAGCCGCAAGGGCGATTGACGTGGGGTGTTAGGTCACCAACTGTAAAAAGGAAATATACCACATGCAAAAGAAACAACACGCAAAGATACACCCACAGCAGCGCACACACTCATGCAAAAATCCCTTCATCCAATACTGATGCAAACGCCTATACCGCAAAAAAACTAAAAAACTGACCCCCTTGATGCAGCACGGAAGCCATCCTACAACGCGGAAGCAAGGACAAACAAGCAAGAAATTTAAACATCACCACTACATGAAAATGTACCACATAGCACTCCACCCCGAAAGAGTCTGTAAAAGGCGGGGAATGCGACCCAACGTTGCAGGTAGCAGGAATTTCCCCCCGCGGAGAGGGACGAGGAAATGAAATGGAAATTTAAAAACAGATAAAATAAACACAAATAAGGTCATTCGGAAAGAATGGATTATAACAAAACGCCTAAGGTTAGTGGAAGAGCATGCAATATAAATACAACTAATGATTTTTTATACGCTGAGGGTGGCTAGTGGAATTTCTCCTATCTGTAACCCGTCAGTTGCTATCCCGTATTGATTGGGGGGAGAAGAAATCCTGAAGTCTTCTAGCTCTGGCATCTATTTCCCGAATTTTATATGCATGATCCAAGCGACCAATGTATATATTAGTACGAATAATTTGCGAGACCCCGGTTCTGAGACATGCGGATCTAATTTATTCAATAATTTCAATCTTGCATTGAGTCGTCCTGCAGCCATTGATTCCAACCCTTAATCCATGAATATTTTGACGAAAACTCATACATTATGGCTCCCTCATTTCTTCTTCTCGGCCTTGTGGCTAAGATCAAATTGAGGTCCGGCCCCCGGTGCACTTGCAAGTCCGCCATGGACCGGTAGCTTGAAAAACGAGGCCGCACCGCCGCCATAGGATCCCCGGGGCACCCTTCGTCAATCGCGTACGTATCCGAGCAGGGTGGATGATTTGAACGACGCGCGGTTTCATTTTCGGCCGCGACGACGGTCAAACGACAGTTTTTCGAGCTTTACGCCCAATCGGTTTTTTTGACCACCACATTCCGACAGGTATTTGTGGAAGAAAATATCTACCAAGAAACCATTATCTCAAATACCCAAAAAATATAAATTCCCCCCCGATTCCTCCCGTACTGGCCGAGACCAGCCGTAGTGACCGAGAAGCAGGTTTAGTGGTTTCAGCGCCTAACTCGGCGGCCACATAGACTTCGTCCTGTTGGGTTCCACGCGCTGAATTAAAACTTTAAAATTTTTTAATCTTTTGTTTCGCGGTCACTCAGACCGCGGAAAAGCCGAGCGGACCGGTCCGGTGGGGACTTGGAAGTGCACCATGGGCCGGACTCTACTTTGATCTTAGCCAAAAGGCCAAAAAAAGAATCGGGGGACCAAACTATGATTTTTCGCGGACGGCGCCCCTACGCGCCGAAGCGCCTTCGGACGCGCCACCCGTAAGTGAAAGGGGGGGGAGGAGTCGGGCTCCTACGCTTCGACTTTCCTCCTCTACAGAGTGCGAGAGAAGGAGGGGGGCGGAGGAACCAGCACGCGAGGATTCATTCTCGTGGGCGCGACGCGCTAAATTTAAAATTTATAATTTTGAAATTTTTCGTTCCGCGGTCCCTTAGAAAACGGGAAAGCCCACCGTCGCCCCCTCGGTCTTCAGCATTTACATCTTTTAAACATTTTGTTTGTTCAAAAGGAAAAATTTTCAATTAACATTCCACGGTGTTTCAGGCCGTAGAATATTGTCCACCAGGCCCCGTGGTTCCATGATTTAATGCCCTCCCATGCCACCACGTCCTTCACATAAAAACGGGGCGGCGGGGGCCATTAGAAAAGCATCCTCGCGTGCTAGTTCCTCCGCCCCCTTCCACCTCTCGATTCTGCGGAGTAGGAAATTCGAGTCGTCGAGGCCCCCTACTCCACCGGGCGGTGTGTACGAAGGCACTACGGCGCTTAGGATGCGCAGTCCGGTAAAAATCATACACTTCATCTATATCTATATAATACCCCGCAAGCAGCCGCAAGGGCGATTGACGTGGGGTGTTAGGTCACCAACTGTAAAAAGGAAATATACCACATGCCAAAAGAAAAAACACGCAAAGATACACCCACAGCAGCGCACACACTCATGCAAAAATCCCTTCATCCAATACTGATGCAAACGCCTATACCGCAAAAAAACTAAAAAACTGACCCCCTTGATGCAGCACGGAAGCCATCCTACAACGCGGAAGCAAGGACAAACAAGCAAGAAATTTAAACATCACCACTACATGAAAATGTACCACAAAGCACTCCACCCCGAAAGAGTCTGTAAAAGGCGCGGAATGCGACCCAACGTTGCAGGTAGCAGGAATTTCCCCCCGCGGAGAGGGACGAGGAAATGAAATGGAAATTTAAAAACAGATAAAATAAACACAAATAAGGTCATTCGGAAAGAATGGATTATAACAAAACGCCTAAGGTTAGTGGAAGAGCATGCAATATAAATACAACTAATGATTTTTTATGCGCTGAGGGTGGCTAGTGGAATTTCTCCTATCTATAACCCGTCAGTTGCTATCCCGTATTGACGGGGGGAGAAGATGTCCTTAAGTCTTCTAGCTTTGGCATCTATTTGCCGAATTTTATATGCATGATCCAAGCGACCAATGTATATATTAGTTCGAATAATTTGCGAGACCCCGGTTCTGAGACATGCGGATCAAATTTATTCAATAATTTCAATCTTGCATTGAGTCGTCTTGCAGCCAATGATTCCAACCCTTAATCGATGAATATTTCGACGAAAACTCATACATTATGGCTCCTTCATTTCTTCTTCTCGGCCTTATGGCTAAGATCAAATTGAGGTCCGGCCCCCGGTGCACTTGCAAGTCCGCCATGGACCGGTAGTGATGTTTAAATTTCTTGCTTGTTTGTCCTTGCTTCCGTGTTGTAGGATGGCTTCCGTGCTGCATCAAGGGGGTCAGTTTTTTAGCGGTATAGGCGTTTGCATCAGTATTGGATGAAGGGATTTTTGCATGAGTGTGTGCGCTGCTGTGGGTGTATCTTTGCGTGTTGTTTCTTTTGCATGTGGTATATTTCCTTTTTACAGTTGGTGACCTAACACCCCACGTCAATCGCCCTTGCGGCTGCTTGCGGGGTATTATATAGATATAGATGAAGTGTATGATTTTTACTGGACTGCGCATCCTAAGCGCCGTAGTGCCTTCGTACACACCGCCCGGTGGAGTAGGGGGCCTCGACGACTCGAATTTCCTACTCCGCAGAATCGAGAGGTGGAAGAGGGCGGAGGAACTAGCACGCGAGGATGCTTTTCTAATGGTACCCGCCCCCCCCGTTTTTATGTGAATGACGTGGGGGCATGTGAGGGCATTAAATCATTGCACCACGGGGCCTGGTGGACAATATTCTACGGCCTGAAACACCGTGGAATGTTAATTGAAAATTTTTTATTTTGAACTAACAAAATGTTTAAAAGATGTAAATGCTGAAGACAGAGGGGTGCGACGGAGGGTTTTCCCGTTTTTAAGGGACTGCGGAACGAAAAATTTCAACATAATAAATTTTAAATTTAGCGCGTCGCGCCCCCCAGAATGAATCCTCGCGTGCTAGGTCCTCCGCCCCCCTCCTCCCGCAATCAGTAGAGGAGGAGCGTCGTGGCATTCGTGCCCGACTCCTCCTCTCCCCTTTTACCCACGGGTTGCACGTGCCAAGGCGCTTCGGTGCGTAGGAGCGCCGTCCGCGAAAAATCATACAGTTTTCCCCCCGATTCTTCTTCTTAGCCTTATGGCTAAGATCAAAGTGTAGTCCGGCCCATGGTGGGCTTCCAGGTCCCCTACGGACCGGGCCGCTCTGCTTCCCCGCGGTCTGAGAAACCGCGGAACGAAACATTTCAAAATATCAAAGTTTGCATTGAGCGCGTGATTCCCAGCTCCATAGTGGCGGCCGAGTTACGCGCTGAAGGCACTCAACCTCTTCTCGGTTTCTATGGCTGGTCTGGGCCAGTGAGAGTTGAATCGGGAAGACATTTAAATTGTTTGGCGACTTGAGATGATGGTTTTTTGGTTGATATAATCTTTCAAAAATACCTGCTGGAGTGAGGAGGTCAACAAAACCGATCGGGCGTAAAGCTCGAATAACTGTCGCTTGACCATCGTCGCGGCCGAAAATGAAACCGCGCGTAGTTCAAATCATCCGCCCTGCTCGGATACGTACGGGATTGGTGCGGGAGCTTCGATCGGAGATCGCCGGCCGGAGGGCTCCCCTCGGGAGAGATGGTGCTCAGGGTGGGAATTCGAAAACCCGCCACGCCCATAGGGGTGCACGGATTCGTCCGAATGCAACACGTGGCTGGGCGATTAGAGACCTACCCCGTGTCCCATCTCTCAACGAGGGAGTGTCTCACGTCCGTAGGTCGGACGATTGGAGGGTCGTCTCTCGGGGCAAGGGGAAGGTAACGCTGCGGCGAGGATTGGACTCTGCGGAGGCAGATACCATCCCCGTCTCCAACAGGTACCAGGTGCTGTCGGATGACAGCACCACCGTACCTGCAGCCCCTATCCCTACTCCGAGGGCACTGCCTAGGGTAAGGCATCAGCGGTCGGGGAGGGAGGGAACCGTTATATTAGGTAGTTCAAATGTCCGGCGTATAATGAACCCGCTGCGCCGCAGAGTCCAACAGGAGGGAGGTGTTGGATTCTTGTCGTCCTGGTGTATACCGGGCGGCGGGGTACCCCAGGCGACGCTGGCGGTGAAGGCGGCCGTCAGTAATACGGGCTGCTCCAAGCTACGCATTGTGGCTCATGTCGGGACAAACGACGCCTCGGAACGTGGATCTGAAGAGATCCTGCGCTCCTTTAAGGAGATGCACTCGGAGGTGAAACGAGTCGAGGCAGAGTTGAAGGTCCCAATTAAATTAAGTATATGTAGTATTGTGCCGCGTTCAGACTGCGGAAGGCTCGTTTGGAGCCGCATTGAGGGTTTAAATCAGAGATTGCTGGGATTTTGCCGGGGAATCGGAGCGGACTTCGTTGATCTGAGGCCCGTCCTCTCATCGTGTCGGGTACCCCTTAATCGCTCCGGGGTCCATTATACTGCCGAGGCATCGCAGTTGGTAGCGCGTAGGTTACACGAACACGTGTCGAGGGTTTAGCATAGCTGGTAGGCAAGAGCGTAGGTCATATATTGGGAAAAATAAAGTAGAATCCAGCGCTTTTTGTCAATTCAGTTAAGGTAATGCCTCTCAAATCCCCAAAAATATTGAACAAACAAGCACTTGCGTTAAAACAACATATAACCCACGTAAATTTAATAAAATTGGTGCCTCTACATACATAACAGATAGCAATGCAAGTGAATGTAATTCTTTTGTCTCTGTTCACCACGAATCGTCTCAAAACAGTTTTGTTAGCGTACATAAAACCGAAAAACAAGAAGTTATTAGCCATATTAAAATTATAACATTAAATTGCCGTAGCATTAGAAACAAAATATCGGATATTGAACATATTTTTGTCAGTACAAACGCAGACATAGTAGTTGGAACAGAAAGTTGGCTCACGGGAGATATAGCAAACAATGAGGTTTTTCCAAACGGCTTCACAATTTACAGAAGGGACAGACCAAATAGGTTGGGTGGGGGAGTATTCATTGCAGTAAAGTCACATCTTAGTAGCCAACGATATGAATGCGACGTAGATGACATAGAAAGCGTTTGGTGCAACATTAAGGACTACAACGGCAGAAGCCTATACGTGTGTTCATTTTATAGACCCCCGGATTCTAACACAGATGTCCTACACAAGCTCGACGAACAAATATCCACTATCAGCAGCAGACAAAGCAACAGTATTACTATAATCGCTGGTGACACAAATCTACCGTCAATTGACTGGGAAAAATACTGCGTGGGAAAATCTGCCAAAAACAGAGATTCATGCCAAGAACTCCTTCATATATTCACAAAACACTCCTTAGAACAAATAAATAAATCACCAACACGGGGCCAAAGCATACTAGACATCTTTGCGACTTCTATGCCCGAAATCATTACTAACATTGAAATAATAGACGGAATCAGTGACCATAAGGCTATTCTTGTGGAGTTAAAAACTAAGTTCGTCGAAATAAACAAAGAAAAGCGTAAAATATACCTATACAACAAGGCAAATTTTAACGGACTAAGAGAATATTTAAAGATAAAATTACCGGAATACAAGACAAAAACACTGACAACTAATACAGAGAACACTTGGAATTATTTCTTAAATATTTTACGCGAAGGAATAAAGACGTACATCCCGTCCAAACTCAAATGCGACAGTAAGGAACCTAGATGGTACAACGGGGAAGTCAGATCGGCATTAAGAAGGCAAAGAAAGCTACAGTCAAATTTCAAAAAGAGTTTAAAAAGTGACGATATAAGTTTTGTGAATACAACCAAACAGCTACTAAAAGAATGTCGTAGTAAGACGAAAAGTATTATGCGCACAGCACTACACTCTTTTAAATCTAAAATGCTAAGCGAATATCTTGAGGAAAATCCAAAGTCATTCTGGTCCTATGTTAGGGAAATACAGGGTAAACGTCCCACTGTTCACTCTTTGAAGACGGAAAATGGAGAAATCATTACAGATAGCGTGAAAAAGGCAAATATTTTAAACCATTTTTTCCAGAGCGTCTACAACAAAAACACAAACGCACCAAACGATCCTCCACACCCACCCGGGGAACACATGAGCGATCTTACACTGACCAAGCAGGGAATAGTACATCTGCTCCGTAGTATCAAAGCACACAAGGCACCTGGTCCGGAAGAAATACCTGCTAGAATATTAAAGGAATTAGCTGACGACATTGCCCCATTTTTACATATTGTTTTTCTAAAATCGATAGAAGAAGGCTCAGTGCCTCGCGACTGGAAGCTAGCCCATATAACTCCCATCTATAAAGGCGGCGATAAGGATAAACCAACCAATTACCGACCCATTTCTTTAACATCGATCTCTTGTAAAATATTGGAACACGTTATTGTCACTAACATTATGAAATTTCTTGATAGTAGGAAAATACTAATCCACAACCAGCATGGATTTAGGAAAAGCAGATCTTGCGAAACACAACTTGGTCTCTTCATTCACGATATACTTAGATCGGGAGAAAACAACACCCAAGTCGATGCAGTATTCCTGGATTTCAAAAAAGCCTTCGACAAAGTCCCACACAATAAATTGTTACACAAATTTAAATACTATGGGATCAATGAGAAAATAATTAATTGGATTAGGGACTTCTTGTCAAACCGCAAACAAATAGTAGTCATAGATGGGTTGTGCTCAACGGAGAGAGATGTTACTTCGGGCGTCCCCCAGGGAAGTGTAATAGGGCCTCTTCTGTTCTTAATATACATAAATGACTTAAGCACACACGTTAGTAGCAATCTAAGGTTATTTGCTGACGACACGGTGATATACAGGGAAATAAGGAGCCAACTAGATCGCGAGCTACTCTCTAGAGACTTAGACAATATCTCGGGATGGTGCAATAAATGGGGATTAACACTTAATATAGATAAATGTGCAGTTTTGAAATTTTGGAATAAAGGAAGCGAGGAACAGGATATAAACTACAAAATAGAGGGTTCAGTATTGACTACGGCAAATCAAGTTAAATATTTGGGGGTTGTTCTAACACCACGCCTTTCATGGGGAGCACATATCAGGACAATATGCGGATCAGCTTTAAAGAAACTTGGCTTCATAAAACGGGTGGTGGGGAAATGTAATGAAAAAGTTAAAGAGAGGTGTTATTTTGCTCTAGTTAGACCTCATTTGGAATATGCCGCAAGTATTTGGGATCCGTGGGAGAAAATTTGGCAAAAAGAATTAGATAAAGTCCAGAGAAAATCCGCTAGATTTGTTAAAAATTGTTATGATAAAAACACAAGTGTGACAGTTCTCTTAGGGGATTTAGGCTGGGAACCACTTGAAGTGCGGAGAGAACAAGCGAGGCTTAGACTTTTAGAAAGGTTCAGAAAAACGAGTTTAAATATGACACTGAAGGAATTATAATGGCCCCACACTACTTAGGTAGATCAGACCACAAAGATAAACTAAGGGAGATAGATTCCAAGACAGATAGATACAAATACTCATTCTTTCCCCGAACAATCAGTAATCATAATAGCAAGAAAATGAAGTCACTTTAGAAATATTAAAAACGTTGAATTTACAAGTCGGAACAAAAATAAACACTATAGAGATGTTAGGTATACTTTCAGGTGCATGTGTATGTTAGTTGGTAGTTTGAGTGTTTGCATGTGTGTGGGGTGTTAGTGTCCATGCATGAATGTATGCCATGTTTTTTTTTTTTTATATATGATTTTGTCGTTATTGCATGCGGTTTTTTTTTCTTTTTCTTTTCTAAATTATGGGTGGTGACCTAGCACCCCCCCCCCACACGCCCTTGCGGCGGGTGCGGGGTATTGAGTAGATGTAGATGTAGATGTAGATTGACGGAGAGTGCCCCCGGGGGGCCTAAGGCGGCCGTGCGGCCTCGGTGCTCAAGCTACCGGTCCATTGCGGACTTGCAAGTGCACCGGGGGCCGGACCTCAATTTGATCTTAACCATAAGGCCAAGAAGAAGAAATGAGGGTGCCATAATGTATGAGTTTTTATATAAATATTCATGGATTTAGGGTGGGAATCATTGGCTGAAAGACGTCTCAATGCAAGATTGAAATGATTGAATAAATTTGATCCGCATGGCTCAGCACCAAGGTCTCGCAAATTATTCGTACTAATATATAAATTGGTCGCTTGGATCATGCATATAAAATTCAAGAAATAGATGCCAGAGCTAGAAGACTTAAGGACTCCATTTCCCCCCGGACAATACGGGATAGCAACTGCAGGGTTATCGATAGCAAAAATTCCACTAGCCACCCTCAGCGTCTAAAAAATCATTAGTTGTATGTATTATGCATGCTCTTCCACTAACCTTATGCGTTTTGTTATAATCCATTCTTTCCGAATGACACATTTGTGTTTATTTCATCTGTTTTTAAGTTTCCATTTCATTTCCTCGTCCCTCTCCGCGGGGGGAAATTCCTGCTACCAGCAACGTTGGGTCGAATTCCTTGCCTTTTACAGACTCTTTCGGGGTGGAGTGCTACGCGGTACATTTTCATGTGGTAGCGATGTTTAAATTTCTTGCTTGTTTGTCCTGGCTTCCGTGTTGTAGGATGGCTTCCGTGCTGCATCATGGGGTGCAGTTTTTTAGTTGTTTTGCGGTATATGCGTTTGCATGAGTATTGGATGAAGGGATTTTTGCATGTGTGCGCTGCTGTGGGTGTATTTTTGCGTGTTGTTTCTTTTGCATGTGGTGTATTTCCTTTTTACAGTTGGTGACCTAACACCCCACGCCACACGCCCTTGCGGCTGCTAACGGGGTATTATGTAGATATAGATGAACTTTATGTTTTTTACCGGACTGCGCATCCTAAGCGCCGAAATGCCTTCGCACACACTGCCCGGTGGAGTAGGGGGCCTCGACGACTCGAATTTCCTACTCCGCAGAATCGAGAGGTGGAAGGGGGCGGAGGAACTAGCACGCGAGGATGCTTTTCTAATGGCCCCCGCCGCCCCGTTTTTATGTGAAAGACGTGGTGGCATGGGAGGGCATTAAATCATGGCACCACGGGGCCTGGTGGACAATATTCTACGGCCTGAAACACCGTGGAATGTTAATTGAAAATTTTTTCTTTTGAACAAACAAAATGTTTAAAAGATGTAATTGCTGAAGACCGAGGGGGCGACGGAGGGCTTTCCCGATTTCTAAGGAACCGTGGAACGAAAAATTTCAAAATCATAAATTTTAAATTTAGCGCGTCGCGCCCACGAGAATGAATCCTCGCGGGCTGGTTCCTCCGCCCCCCTCCTTCTCTCGCACTCTGTAGATGAGGAAAGTCGAGGCGTAGGAGCCCGACTCCTCCCCCCCCTTTCACTTACGGGTGGCGCGTCCGAAGGCGCTTCGGCGCGTAGGAGCGCCGTCCGCGAAAAATCATAATTTGGTCCCCCGATTCTTTTTTTTGGCCTTTTGGCTAAGATCAAAGTAGAGTCCGGCCCATGGTGCACTTCCAAGTCCCCTCCGGACCGGTCCGCTCGGCTTTTCCGCGGTCTGAGGGACCGCGAAACAAAAGATTAAAAAATTTTAAGGTTCTAATTGAGCGCGTGGAACCCACCAGGATGAAGTCTATGTGGCCGCCGAGTTAGGCGCTGAAGCCACTAAACCTTCTTCTCGGTCACTACGGCTGGTCTCGGCCAGTACGTGAGGAATCGGGGGGGAATTTAAATTTTTTGGGTATTTGAGATAATGGTTTCTTGGTAGATATTTTCTTCCACAAATATCTGTCGGAATGTGGTGGTCAACAAAACCGATCGGGCGTAAAGCTCGAAAAACTGTCGTTTGACCGTCGTCGCGGCCGAAAATGAAACCGCGCGTCGTTCAAATCATCCACCCTGCTCGGATACGTACGCGATTGACGAAGGGTGCCCCGGGGGTCCTATGGCGGCGGTTCGGCCTCGTTCCTCAAGCTACCGGTCCATGGCGGACTTGCAAGTGCACCGGGGGCCGGACCTCAATTTGATCTTAGCCATAAGGCCGAAAAGAAGAAATGAGGGAGCCATAATGTATGAGTTTTCGGTGAAATATTCATGGGTTAAGGGTTGGAATCATTGGCTGAAAGACGACTAAATGCAAGATTGAAATTATTGAATAAATTTGATCCGCATGTCTCAGAACCGGGGTCTCGCAAATTATTCGTACTAATATATACATTGGTCGCTTGGATCATGCATATAAAATTCGGGAAATAGATGCCAGAGCTAGAAGACTTAAGGACATCTTCTCCCCCTGTCAATACGGGATAGCAACTGACGGGTTATAGATAGGAGAAATTCCACTAGCCACCCTAAGCGTATAAAAAATCATTAGTTGTATTTATATTGCATGCTCTTCCACTAACCTTATGCGTTTTGTTATAATCCATTCTTTCCGAATGACCACATTTGTGTTTATTTCATCTGTTTTTAAGTTTCCATTTCATTTCCTCGTCCCTCTCCGCGGGGGGAAATTCCTGCTACCTGCAACGTTGGGTCGCATTCCTTGCCTTTTACAGACTCTTTCGGGGTGGAGTGCTACGTGGTACATTTTCATGTGGTATTGAAGTTTAAATTTCTTGCTTGTTTGTCCTGGCTTCCGTGTTGTAGGATGGCTTTTGTGCTGCATCATGGGGTGCAGTTTTTTAGTTGTTTTGCGGTATATGCGTTTGCTTGAGTATTGGACGAAAGGATTTTTGCATGAGCGTGTGAACTGCTGTGGGTGTATTTTTGCGTGTTGTTTCTTTGCATGTGGGATATTTCCTTTTTACAGTTGGTGACCTAACAACCCACGCCCTTGCGGCTGCTAACGGGGTATTATGTAGATATAGATGAACTTTATGTTTTTTACCTGACTGCGCATCCTAAGCGCCGAAGTGCCTTCGCACACACTGCCCGGTGGAGTAGGGGGCCTCGACGACTCGAATTTCCTACTCCGCAGAATCGAGAGGTGGAAGGGGGCGGAGGAACTAGCACGCGAGGATGCTCTTCTAATGGCCCCCGCCACCCCGTTTTTATGTGAAGGACGTGGCGGCATGGGAGGGCATTAAATCATGGCACCACGGGGCCTGGTGGACAATATTCTACGGCCTGAAACACCGTGGAATGTTAATTGAAAATTTTTCGTTTTGAACTAACAAAATGTTTAAAAGATGTAAATGCTGAAGACAGAGGGGTGCGACGGAGGGTTTTCCCGTTTTCTAAGGGACTGCGGAACGAAAAATTTCAAAAAATAAATTTTAAATTCAGCGCGTCGCGCCCACCAGAATGAATCATCGCTTGCTAGGTCCTCCGCCCCCCTCCTCCCGCAATCAGTAGAGGAGGAACGTCTTGGCATTCGAGCCCAACTCCTCCCCTCCCCTTTTACCCACGGGTGGCACGTGCCAAGGCGCTTCGTCGCGTAGGAGCGCCGTGCGCGAAATCATACAGTTTGGTCCCCCGACTCTTCTTCTTAGCCTAATGGCTAAGATCAAAGTGTAGTCCGGCCCATGGTGCGCTTCCAGGTCCCCTCCGGACCTGGCCGCTCTGCTTCCCCGCGGTCTGAGAAACCGCGGAACGAAACATTTCAAAATATCAAAGTTTGCATTGATATCGTGATTCCCACCTGCATAGTCCAGGTGGCGGCCGAGTTATCCGCTGAAGGCACTCAACCTCTTCTCGGTTCCTATGGCTGGTGGGCCAGTACGAGTTGATTCGGGAAGACATTTAAATTGTTTGGCGATTTGAGATGATGGTTTTTTGGCTGATATAATCTTTCACAAATACCTGCTAGAGTGAGGAGGTCAACAAAACCGATCGGGCGTAAAGTTCGAATAACTGTCGCTTGACCATCGTCGCGGCCGAAAATGAAACCGCGCGTATTTCAAATCATCCGCCCTGCTCGGATACGTACGGGATTGACGGAGAGTTCCCCCGGGGGTCCTAAGGCGGCCGTGCGGCCTCGGTGTTCAAGCTACCGGTCCATTGCGGACTTGCAAGTGCACCGGGGGCCGGACCTCAATTTGATCTTAACCATAAGGCCAAGAAGAAGAAATGAGGGTGCCATAATGTATGAGTTTTTATATAAATATTCATGGATTTAGGGTGGGAATCATTGGCTGAAAGACGTCTCAATGCAAGATTGAAATGATTGAATAAATTTGATCCGCATGGCTCAGCACCGAGGTCTCGCAAATTATTCGTACTAATATATAAATTGGTCGCTTGGATCATGCATATAAAATTCAGGAAATAGATGCCAGAGCTAGAAGACTTAAGGACTCCATTTCCCCCCGGACGATACGGGATAGCAACTGCAGGGTTATAGATAGCAAAAATTCCACTAGCCACCCTCAGCGTCTAAAAAATCATTAGTTGTATGTATTATGCATGCTCTTCCACTAACCTTATGCGTTTTGTTATAATCCATTCTTTCCGAATGACCACATTTGTGTTTATTTCATCTGTTTTTAAGTTTCCATTTCATTTCCTCGTCCCTCTCCGCGGGGGGAAATTCCTGCTACCAGCAACGTTGGGTCGAATTCGTTGCCTTTTACAGACTCTTTCGCGGTGGAGTGCTACGTGGTACATTTTCATGTGGTAGTGATGTTTAAATTTCTTGCTTGTTTGTCCTGGCTTCCGTGTTGTAGGATGCCTTCCGTGCTGCATCATGTGGTGCAGTTTTTTAGTTGTTTTGCGGTATATGCGTTTGCATGAGTTATGGATGAAGGGCTTTTTGCATGAGTGTGTGCGCTGCTGTGGGTGTATTTTTGCGTGTTGTTTCTTTTGCATGTGGTGTATTTCCTTTTTACAGTTGGTGACCTAACACTTCACGCCCTTGCGGCTGCTAACGGGGTATTATGTAGATATAGATGAACTTTATGTTTTTTACCGGACTGCGCATCCTAAGCGCCGAAGTGCCTTCGCACACACTGCCCGGTGAAGTAGGGGGCCTCGACGACTCGAATTTCCTACTCCGCAGAATCGAGAGGTGGAAGGGGGCGGAGGAACTAGCACGCGAGGATGCTCTTCTAATGGCCCCCGCCGCCCCGTTTTTATGTGAAGGACGTGGCGGCATGGGAGGGCATTAAATCATGGCACCACGGGGCCTGGTGGACAATATTCTACGGCCTGAAACACCGTGGAATGTTAATTGAAAATTTTTCGTTTTGAACTAACAAAATGTTTAAAAGATGTAAATGCTGAAGACAGAGGGGTGCGACGGAGGGTTTTCCCGTTTTTTAAGGGACTGCGGAACGAAAAATTTCAACAAAATAAATTTTAAATTCAGCGCGTCGCGCCCACCAGAATGAATCCTCGCGTGCTAGGTCCTCCGCCCCCCTCCTCCCGCAATCAGTAGAGGAGGAACGTCTTGGCATTCGAGCCCGACTCCTCCCCTCCCCTTTTACCCACGGGTGGCACGTGCCAAGGCGCTTCGTCGCGTAAGAGCGCCGTGCGCGAAATCATACAGTTTGGTCCCCCGACTCTTCTTCTTAGCCTAATGGCTAAGATCAAAGTGTAGTCCGGCCCATGGTGCGCTTCCAGGTCCCCCTCCGGACCTGGCCGCTCTGCTTCCCCGCGGTCTGAGAAACCGCGGAACGAAACATTTCAAAATATCAAAGTTTGTATTGATATCGTGATTCCCACCTGCATAGTCCAGGTGGCGGCCGAGTTATCCGCTGAAGGCACTCAACCTCTTCTCGGTTTCTATGGCTGGTCTGGGCCAGTACGAGTGGATTCGGGAAGACATTTAAATTGTTTGGCGATTTGAGATGATGGTTTTTTGGCTGATATAATCTTTCACAAATACCTGCTAGAGTGAGGAGGTCAATAAAACCGATCGGGCGTAAAGCTCGAATAACTGTCGCTTGACCATCGTCGCGGCCGAAAATGAAACCGCGCGTATTTCAAATCATCCGCCCTGCTCGGATACGTACGAAATTGACGGAGAGTTCCCCCGGGGGTCCTAAGGCGGCCGTGCTGCCTCGGTGTTCAAGCTACCGGTCCATTGCGGACTTGCAAGTGCACCGGGGGCCGGACCTCAATTTGATCTTAACCATAAGGCCAAGAAGAAGAAATGAGGGTGCCATAATGTATGAGTTTTTATATAAATATTCATGGATTTAGGGTGGGAATCATTGGCTGAAAGACGTCTCAATGCAAGATTGAAATGATTGAATAAATTTGATCCGCATGGCTCAGCACCGAGGTCTCGCAAATTATTCGTTCTAATATATAAATTGGTCGCTTGGATCATGCATATAAAATTCAGGAAATAGATGCCAGAGCTAGAAGACTTAAGGACTCCATTTCCCCCCGGACGATACGGGATAGCAACTGCAGGGTTATAGATAGCAAAAATTCCACTAGCCACCCTCAGCGTCTAAAAAATCATTAGTTGTATGTATTATGCATGCTCTTCCACTAACCTTATGCGTTTTGTTATAATCCATTCTTTCCGAATGACCACATTTGTGTTTATTTTATCTGTTTTTAAGTTTCCATTTCATTTCCTCGTCCCTCTCCGCGGGGGGAAATTCCTGCTACTAGCAACGTTGGGTCGAATTCGTTGCCTTTTACAGACTCTTTCGGGGTGGAGTGCTACGTGGTACATTTTCATGTGGTAGTGATGTTTAAATTTCTTGCTTGTTTGTCCTGGCTTCCGTGTTGTAGGATGCCTTCCGTGCTGCATCATGTGGTGCAGTTTTTTAGTTGTTTTGCGGTATATGCGTTTGCATGAGTTATGGATGAAGGGCTTTTTGCATGAGTGTGTGCGCTGCTGTGGGTGTATTTTTGCGTGTTGTTTCTTTTGCATGTGGTGTATTTCCTTTTTACAGTTGGTGACCTAACACCCCACGCCCTTGCGGCTGCTAACGGGGTATTATGTAGATATAGATGAACTTTATGTTTTTTACCGGACTGCGCATCCTAAGCGCCGAAGTGCCTTCGCACACACTGCCCGGTGGAGTAGGGGGCCTCGACGACTCGAATTTCCTACTCCGCAGAATCGAGAGGTGGAAGGGGGCGGAGGAACTAGCACGCGAGGATGCTCTTCTAATGGCCCTTGCCGCCCCGTCTTTATGTGAAGGACGTGGCGGCATGGGAGGGCATTAAATCATGGCACCACGGGGCCTGGTGGACAATATTCTACGGCCTGAAACACCGTGGAATGTTAATTGAAAATTTTTCGTTTTGAACTAACAAAATGTTTAAAAGATGTAAATGCTGAAGACAGAGGGGTGCGACGGAGGGTTTTCCCGTTTTCTAAGGGACTGCGGAACGAAAAATTTCAACAAAATAAATTTTAAATTCAGCGCGTCGCGCCCACCAGAATGAATCCTCGCGTGCTAGGTCCTCCGCCCCCCTCCTCCCGCAATCAGTAGAGGAGGAACGTCTTGGCATTCGAGCCCGACTCCTCCCCTCATTTTTTACCCACGGGTGGCACGTGCCAAGGCGCTTCGTCGCGTAGGAGCGCCGTGCGCGAAATCATACAGTTTGGTCCCCCGACTCTTCTTCTTAGCCTAATGGCTAAGATCAAAGTGTACTCCGGCCCATGGTGCGCTTCCAGGTCCCCTCCGGACCTGGCCGCTCTGCTTCCCCGCGGTCTGAGAAACCGCGGAACGAAACATTTCAAAATTTCAAAGTTTGCATTGATATCGTGATTCCCACCCCCATAGTCCAGGTGGCGGCCGAGTTATCCGCTGAAGGCACTCAACCTCTTCTCGGTTTCTATGGCTGGTCTGGGCCAGTACGAGTGGATTCGGGAAGACATTAAAATTGTTTGGCGATTTGAGATGATGGTTTTTTGGCTGATATAATCTTTCACAAATACCTGCTAGAGTGAGGAGGTCAACAAAACCGATCGGGCGTAAAGCTCGAATAACTGTCGCTTGACCATCGTCGCGGCCGAAAATGAAACCGCGCGCATTTCAAATCATCCGCCCTGCTCGGATACGTACGGGATTGACGGAGAGTTCCCCCGGGGGTCCTAAGGCGGCCGTGCGGCCTCGGTGTTCAAGCTACCGGTCCATTGCGGACTTGCAAGTGCACCGGGGGCCGGACCTCAATTTGATATTAACCATAAGGCCAAGAAGAAGAAATGAGGGTGCCATAATGTATGAGTTTTTATATAAATATTCATGGATTTAGGGTGGGAATCATTGGCTGAAAGACGTCTCAATGCAAGATTGAAATGATTGAATAAATTTGATCCGCATGGCTCAGCACCGAGGTCTCGCAAATTATTCGTACTAATATATAAATTGGTCGCTTGGATCATGCATATAAAATTCAGGAAATAGATGCCAGAGCTAGAAGACTTAAGGACTCCATTTCCCCCCGGACGATACGGGATAGCAACTGCAGGGTTATAGATAGCAAAAATTCCACTAGCCACCCTCAGCGTCTAAAAAATCATTAGTTGTATGTATAATGCATGCTCTTCCACTAACCTTATGCGTTTTGTTATAATCCATTCTTTCCGAATGACCACATTTGTGTTTATTTCATCTGTTTTTAAGTTTCCATTTCATTTCCTCGTCCCTCTCCGCGGGGGGAAATTCCTGCTACCAGCAACGTTGGGTCGAATTCGTTGCCTTTTACAGACTCTTTCGGGGTGGAGTGCTACGTGGTACATTTTCATGTGGTAGTGATGTTTAAATTTCTTGCTTGTTTGTGCTGGCTTCCGTGTTGTAGGATGCCTTCCGTGCTGCATCACGTGGTGCAGTTTTTTAGTTGTTTTGCGGTATATGCGTTTGCATTAGTATTGGATGAAGGGATTTTTGCATGAGTGTGTGCGCTGCTGTGGGTGTATTTTTGCGTGTTGTTTCTTTTGCATGTGGTGTATTTCCTTTTTACAGTTGGTGACCTAACACCCCACGCCCTTGCGGCTGCTAACGGGGTATTATGTAGATATAGATGAACTTTATGTTTTTTACCGGACTGCGCATCCTAAGCGCCGAAGTGCCTTCGCACACACTGCCCGGTGGAGTAGGGGTCCTCGACGACTCGAATTTCCTACTCCGCAGAATCGAGAGGTGGAAGGGGGCGGAGGAACTAGCACGCGAGGATGCTCTTCTAATGGCCCCCGCCGCCCCGTTTTTATGTGAAGGACGTGGCGGCATGGGAGGGCATTAAATCATGGCACCACGGGGCCTGGTGGACAATATTCTACGGCCTGAAACACCGTGGAATGTTAATTGAAAATTTTTCGTTTTGAACTAACAAAATGTTTAAAAGATGTAAATGCTGAAGACAGAGGGGTGCGACGGAGGGTTTTCCCGTTTTCTAAGGGACTGCGGAACGAAAAATTTCAACAAAATAAATTTTAAATTCAGCGCGTCGCGCCCACCAGAATGAATCCTCGTGTGCTAGGTCCTCCGCCCCCCTCCTCCCGCAATCAGTAGAGGAGGAACGTCTTGGCATTCGAGCCCGACTCCTCCCCTCCCCTTTTACCCACTGGTGGCACGTGCCAAGGCGCTTCGTCGCGTAGGAGCGCCGTGCGCGAAATCATACAGTTTGGTCCCCCGACTCTTCTTCTTAGCCTAATGGCTAAGATCAAAGTGTTGTCCGGCCCATGGTGCGCTTCCAGGTCCCCCTCCGGACCTGGCCGCTCTGCTTCCCCGCGGTCTGAGAAACCGCGGAACGAAACATTTCAAAATATCAAAGTTTGCATTGCTATCGTGATTCCCACCTGCATAGTCCAGGTGGCGGCCGAGTTATCCGCTGAAGGCACTCAACCTCTTCTCGGTTTCTAATGCTGGTCTGGGCCAGTACGAGTGGATTCGGGAAGACATTTAAATTGTTTGGCGATTTGAGATGATGGTTTTTTGGCTGATATAATCTTTCACAAATACCTGCTAGAGTGAGGAGGTCAATAAAACCGATCGGGCGTAAAGCTCAAATAACTGTCGCTTGACCATCGTCGCGGCCGAAAATAAAACCGCGCGTATTTCAAATCATCCGCCCTGCTCGGATACGTACGGGATTGACGGAGAGTTCCCCCGGGGGTCCTAAGGCGGCCGTGCGGCCTCGGTGTTCAAGCTACCGGTCCATTGCGGACTTGCAAGTGCACCGGGGGCCGGACCTCGATTTGATCTTAACCATAAGGCCAAGAAGAAGAAATGAGGGTGCCATAATGTATGAGTTTTTATATAAATATTCATGGATTTAGGGTGGGAATCATTGGCTGAAAGACGTCTCAATGCAAGATTGAAATGATTGAATAAATTTGATCCGCATGGCTCAGCACCGAGGTCTCGCAAATTATTCGTACTAATATATAAATTGGTCGCTTGGATCATGCATATAAAATTCAGGAAATAGATGCCAGAGCTAGAAGACTTAAGGACTCCATTTCCCCCCGGACGATACGGGATAGCAACTGCAGGGTTATAGATAGCAAAATTCCACTAGCCACCCTCAGCGTCTAAAAAATCATTAGTTGTATGTATTATGCATGCTCTTCCACTAACCTTATGCGTTTTGTTATAATCCATTCTTTCCGAATGACCACATTTGTGTTTATTTCATCTGTTTTTAAGTTTCCATTTCATTTCCTCGTCCCTCTCCGCGGGGGGAAATTCCTGCTACCAGCAACGTTGGGTCGAATTCGTTGCCTTTTACAGACTCTTTCGGGGTGGAGTGCTACGTGGTACATTTTCATGTGGTAGTGATGTTTAAATTTCTTGCTTGTTTGTGCTGGCTTCCGTGTTGTAGGATGCCTTCCGTGCTGCATCATGTGGTGCAGTTTTTTAGTTGTTTTGCGGTATATGCGTTTGCATGAGTATTGGATGAAGGGATTTTTGCATTAGTGTGTGCGCTGCTGTGGGTGTATTTTTGCGTGTTGTTTCTTTTGCATGTGGTGTATTTCCTTTTTACAGTTGGTGACCTAACACCCCACGCCACACGCCCTTGCGGCTGCTAACGGGGTATTATGTAGATATAGATGAACTTTATGTTTTTTACCGGACTGCGCATCCTAAGCGCCGAAGTGCCTTCGCACACACTGCTCGGTGGAGTAGGGGGCCTCGACGACTCGAATTTCCTACTCCGCAGAATCGAGAGGTGGAAGGGGGCGGAGGAACTAGCACGCGAGGATGCTCTTCTAATGGCCCCCGCCGCCCCGTTTTTATGTGAAGGACGTGGCGGCATGGGAGGGCATTAAATCATGGCACCACGGGGCCTGGTGGACAATATTCTACGGCCTGAAACACCGTGGAATGTTAATTGAAAATTTTTCGTTTTGAACTAACAAAATGTTTAAAAGATGTAAATGCTGCAGACAGAGGGGTGTGACGGAGGGTTTTCCCGTTTTCTAAGGGACTGCGGAACGAAAAATTTCAACAAAATAAATTTTAAATTCAGCGCGTCGCGCCCACCAGAATGAATCCTCGCGTGCTAGGTCCTCCGCCCCCCTCCTCCCGCAATCAGTAGAGGAGGAACGTCTTGGCATTCGAGCCCGACTCCTCCCCTCCCCTTTTACCCACGGGTGGCACGTGCCAAGGCGCTTCGTCGCGTAGGAGCGCCTTGCGCGAAATCATACAGTTTGATCCCCCGACTCTTCTTCTTAGCCTAATGGCTGAGATCAAAGTGTAGTCCGGCCCATGGTGCGCTTCCAGGGATCCTCCGGACCTGGCGGCTCTGCTTCCCCGCGGTCTGAGAAACCGCGGAACGAAACATTTCAAAATTTCAAAGTTTGCATTGATATCGTGATTCCCACCTGCACCGTGTGACTATATGTTTTATTTGGGATTGCCGCCCTTGTGGCTTATCCCAATAAGGGGTGTTTTCGACAAGCGACTTTACCTATTTGTTTTGCTGATCAACACTTCAGCATTTTGGTTTTAAAAATTAATTAATTTTAATAGGTATTTATTCAACTGTCTCGGCGTCTTGCCTTGGGTAGTGGTTGGTCACTGTCGTCTTCTGTAATTGCCCTTGGCCTTTTATGGACATCCCATTTCTTTGAAACTGTATTTTTGCCAATATTTCGGAGAATTTCGTCATCTTTTGTTTCATGTTTTTTGTAGAAATTGATTGCTTTGTTTTTAATATATTTGTCGATTTCTACTATTCCGGCCGTTGAGTAAAGGTCCTTCTCAGGGTAGTTATTTGGTAAACGAAAGATCATTTTGAGGGTTTTCTTTTCAAATCCATTAAATTGTAATTTTGCTGTCACATTTGCCATTCCTGCCCATGCCGTACTGGCGTATGTGACAATGGGTCTTATGCATGCTGTGTATAATTTCAGTTTTAATTTCCTGTCTACATTTCCTGATCTGAGCAGGTATGAAAGGCCTGCTCTGCTACCAGCTGCTTTGAGAATTGTTTTTCTTATGTGTGGGACGAAATGCAACACTGTGTCTAAAGTAACTCCTAGGTATAGCGCCGTGTCTTTCCATTGGATTGGATTTCCCTCGATGTTTAAGGGATCTACGTAGTCTATTTTTCTTCGGGAGAAGATTACTGCTTGCGTCTTTAATGGATTTAGGTCGATCCTCCACTCTCTATACCATTTTGCGAGCTTGTTAACTGCATCTTGTAAGTATTTTGCTGCGTATTTAGCCTGAACACTTCGGCAGATAATGGCTGCATCATCAGCATAGAGAGCTAACATAGTATTCCCATTTTTTCCTATATTAGGGACATCTGCCGTAAATATATTAAAAAGGAACGGACCAAGGACTGATCCCTGTGGAACTCCCGCAGAGATCATTCCTTCCCTGCTCAGGGCGTTGTCCCACCTTACTCGAAAGGTGCGGTCACTAAGATATGATTTTATTAACTTTATCAGCCAGCAGGTGAAACCCATCACAGACATCTTCCTAATCAGTCCTTTATGCCACACTCTGTCGAACGCTTTGGATATTTCCAAGAACGCCGCGGCAGAGTATGCTTTTCTATTAAAGCTGTCTGCGATGAATTCAACAACTCTATGCAGCTGTTGCTCCGTTCCTCTCCCCTCCCGAAAGCCAAATTGTTCCGGTGGGATGATTCCCTTGTCGTCCGTGGTTTTTTGGTATAATGGCAGGCCTAATTTCTCCGAAATTTTTCCCAATCCGGAGAGTAGCGATAATGGTCTGTATTTGTCAGCAGTAAGTGGCCCCCTTCCGTCTTTTGGGATACACACTACTTCTGATTTTTTCCATGGACTCGGGAAATGGCCTAGTCTAATGGATGAGTTTGCTATCTCCAGCATATATAATCCGGCAGCTCTGGGAATACGTTTGAGGATCTCGTTGGGTATTCTATCATTTCCAGTGGCTTTTCGAAGTGGTAGTTTTTTCAATACTGCCACTACCTCGTCAATTACAATTTCTGGCAACTCGTCATCTTCTCTGTAGTCTTCGGCACTGTCTTCTCCGTCGTCATCCAATCCATGAGGGGTTGTAAATACTCTTTCTAAAAATGCTGCCATGTGATCAGCTTTCTCTTCGGCAGAAGTCAATTCTGCATAGTCCAGGTGGGGGCCGAGTTATCCGCTGAAGGCACTCAACCTCTTCTCGGTTTCTATGGCTGGTCTGGGCCAGTACGAGTGGATTCGGGAAGACATTTAAATTGTTTGGCGATTTGAGATGATGGTTTTTTGGCTGATATAATCTTTCACAAATACCTGCTAGAGTGAGGAGGTCAACAAAACCGATCGGGCGTAAAGCTCGAATAACTGTCGCTTGACCATCGTCGCGGCCGAAAATGAAACCGCGCGTATTTCAAATCATCCGCCCTGCTCGGATACGTACGGGATTGACGGAGAGTTCCCCCGGGGGTCCTAAGGCGGCCGTGCGGCCTCGGTGTTCAAGCTACCGGTCCATTGCGGACTTGCAAGTGCACCGGGGGCCGGACCTCAATTTGATCTTAACCATAAGGCCAAGAAGAAGAAATGAGGGTGCATAAATGTATGAGTTTTTATATAAATATTCATGGATTTAGGGTGGGAATCATTGGCTGAAAGACGTCTCAATGCAAGATTGAAATGATTGAATAAATTTGATCCGCCTTGCTCAGCACCGAGGTCTCGCAAATTATTCGTACTAATATATAAATTGGTCGCTTGGATCATGCATATAAAATTCAGGAAATAGATGCCAGAGCTAGAAGACTTAAGGACTCCATTTCCCCCCGGACGATACGGGATAGCAACTGCAGGGTTATAGATAGCAAAAATTCCACTAGCCACCCTCAGCGTCTAAAAAATCATTAGTTGTATGTATTATGCATGCTCTTCCACTAACCTTATGCGTTTTGTTATACTCCATTCTTTCCGAATGACCACATTTGTGTTTATTTCATCTGTTTTTAAGTTTCCATTTCATTTCCTCGTCCCTCTCCGCGGGGGGAAATTCCTGCTACCAGCAACGTTAGGTCGAATTCGTTGCCTTTTACAGACTCTTTCGGGGTGGAGTGCTACGTGGTACATTTTCATGTGGTAGTGATGTTTAAATTTCTTGCTTGTTTGTCCTGGCTTCCGTGTTGTAGGATGCCTTCCGTGCTGCATCATGTGGTGCAGTTTTTTAGTTGTTTTGCGGTATATGCGTTTGCATGAGTATTGGATAAAGGGATTTTTGCATGAGTGTGTGCGCTGCTGTGGGTGTATTTTTGCGTGTTGTTTCTTTTGCATGTGGTGTATTTCCTTTTTACAGTTGGTGACCTAACACCCCACGCCACACGCCCTTGCGGCTGCTAACGGGGTATTATGTAGATATAGATGAACTTTATGTTTTTTACCGGACTGCGCATCCTAAGCGCCGAAGTGCCTTCGCACACACTGCCCGGTGGAGTAGGGGGCCTCGACGACTCGAATTTCCTACTCCGCAGAATCGAGAGGTGGAAGGGGGCGGAGGAACTAGCACGCGAGGATGCTCTTCTAATGGCCCACGCCGCCCCGTTTTTATGTGAAGGACGTGGCGGCATGGGAGGGCATTAAATCATGGCACCACGGGGCCTGGTGGACAATATTCTACGGCCTGAAACACCGTGGAATGTTAATTGAAAATTTTTCGTTTTGAACTAACAAAATGTTTAAAAGATGTAAATGCTGAAGACAGAGGGGTGCGACGGAGGGTTTTCCCGTTTTCTAAGGGACTGCGGAACGAAAAATTTCAACAAAATAAATTTTAAATTCAGCGCGTCGCGCCCACCAGAATGAATCCTCGCGTGCTAGGTCCTCCGCCCCCCTCCTCCCGCAATCAGTAGAGGAGGAACGTCTTGGCATTCGAGCCCGACTCCTCCCCTCCCCTTTTACCCACGGGTGGCACGTGCCAAGGCGCTTCGTCGCGTAGGAGCGCCGTGCGCGAAATCATACAGTTTGATCCCCCGACTCTTCTTCTTAGCCTAATGGCTAAGATCAAAGTGTAGTCCGGCCCATGGTGCGCTTCCAGGTCCCCTCCGGACCTGGCCGCTCTGCTTCCCCGCGGTCTGAGAAACCGCGGAACGAAACATTTCAAAATATCAAAGTTTGCATTGATATCGTGATTCCCACCTGCATAGTACAGGTGGCGGCCGAGTTATCCGCTGAAGGCACTCAACCTCTTCTCGGTTTCTATGGCTGGTCTGGGCCAGTACGAGTGGATTCGGGAAGACATTTAAATTGTTTGGCGATTTGAGATGATGGTTTTTTGGCTGATATAATCTTTCACAAATACCTGCTAGAGTGAGGAGGTCAACAAAACCGATCGGGCGTAAAGCTCGAATAACTGTCGCTTGACCATCGTCGCGGCCGAAAATGAAACCGCGCGTATTTCAAATCATCCGCCCTGCTCGGATACGTACGGGATTGACGGAGAGTTCCCCCGGGGGTCCTAAGGCGGCCGTGCGGCCTCGGTGTTCAAGCTACCGGTCCATTGCGGACTTGCAAGTGCACCGGGGGCCGGACCTCAATTTGATCTTAACCATAAGGCCAAGAAGAAGAAATGAGGGTGCCATAATGTATGAGTTTTTATATAAATATTCATGGATTTAGGGTGGGAATCATTGGCTGAAAGACGTCTCAATGCAAGATTGAAATGATTGAATAAATTTGATCCGCATGGCTCAGCACCGAGGTCTCGCAAATTATTCGTACTAATATATAAATTGGTCGCTTGGATCATGCATATAAAATTCAGGAAATAGATGCCAGAGCTAGAAGACTTAAGGACTCCATTTCCCCCCGGACGATACGGGATAGCAACTGCAGGGTTATAGATAGCAAAAATTCCACTAGCCACCCTCAGCGTCTAAAAAATCATTAGTTGTATGTATTATGCATGCTCTTCCACTAACCTTATGCGTTTTGTTATAATCCATTCTTTCCGAATGACCACATTTGTGTTTATTTCATCTGTTTTTAAGTTTCCATTTCATTTCTTCGTCCCTCTCCGCGGGGGGAAATTCCTGCTACCAGCAACGTTGGGTCGAATTCGTTGCCTTTTACAGACTCTTTCGGGGTGGAGTGCTACGTGGTACATTTTCATGTGGTAGTGATGTTTAAATTGCTTGCTTGTTTGTGCTGGCTTCCGTGTTGTAGGATGCCTTCCGTGCTGCATCATGTGGTGCAGTTTTTTAGTTGTTTTGCGGTATATGCGTTTGCATGAGTATTGGATAAAGGGATTTTTGCATGAGTGTGTGCGCTGCTGTGGGTGTATTTTTGCGTGTTGTTTCTTTTGCATGTGGTGTATTTCCTTTTTACAGTTGGTGACCTAACACCCCACGCCACACGCCCTTGCGGCTGCTAACGGGGTATTATGTAGATATAGATGAACTTTATGTTTTTTACCGGACTGCGCATCCTAAGCGCCGAAGTGCCTTCGCACACACTGCCCGGTGGAGTAGGGGGCCTCGACGACTCGAGTTTCCTACTCCGCAGAATCGAGAGGTGGAAGGGGGCGGAGGAACTAGCACGCGAGGATGCTCTTCTAATGGCCCCCGCCGCCCCGTTTTTATGTGAAGGACGTGGCGGCATGGGAGGGCAATTAATCATGGCACCACGGGGCCTGGTGGACAATATTCTACGGCCTGAAACACCGTGGAATGTTAATTGAAAATTTTTCGTTTTGAACTAACAAAATGTTTAAAAGATGTAAATGCTGAAGACAGAGGGGTGCGACGGAGGGTTTTCCCGTTTTCTAAGGGACTGCGGAACGAAAAATTTCAACAAAATAAATTTTAAATTCAGCGCGTCGCGCCCACCAGAATGAATCCTCGCGTGCTAGGTCCTCCGCCCCCCTCCTCCCGCAATCAGTAGAGGAGGAACGTCTTGGCATTCGAGCCCGACTCCTCCCCTCCCCTTTTACCCACGGGTGGCACGTGCCAAGGCGCTTCGTCGCGTAGGAGCGCCGTGCGCGAAATCATACAGTTTGATCCCCCGACTCTTCTTCTTAGCCTAATGGCTAAGATCAAAGTGTAGTCCGGCCCATGGTGCGCTTCCAGGTCCCCTCCGGACCTGGCCGCTCTGCTTCTTCGCGGTCTGAGAAACCGCGGAACGAAACATTTCAAAATATCAAAGTTTGCATTGATATCGTGATTCCCACCTCCATAGTACAGGTGGCGGCCGAGTTATCCGCTGAAGGCACTCAACCTCTTCTCGGTTTCTATGGCTGGTCTGGGCCAGTACGAGTGGATTCGGGAAGACATTTAAATTGTTTGGCGATTTGAGATGATGGTTTTTTGGCTGATATAATCTTTCACAAATACCTGCTAGAGTGAGGAGGTCAACAAAACCGATCGGGCGTAAAGCTCGAATAACTGTCGCTTGACCATCGTCGCGGCCGAAAATGAAACCGCGCGTATTTCAAATCATCCGCCCTGCTCGGATACGTACGGGATTGACGGAGAGTTCCCCCGGGGGTCCTAAGGCGGCCGTGCGGCCTCGGTGTTCAAGCTACCGGTCCATTGCGGACTTGCAAGTGCACCGGGGGCCGGACCTCAATTTGATCTTAACCATAAGGCCAAGAAGAAGAAATGAGGGTGCCATAATGTATGAGTTTTTATATAAATATTCATGGATTTAGGGTGGGAATCATTGGCTGAAAGACGTCTCAATGCAAGATTGAAATGATTGAATAAATTTGATCCGCATGGCTCAGCACCGAGGTCTCGCAAATTATTCGTACTAATATATAAATTGGTCGCTTGGATCATGCATATAAAATTCAGGAAATAGATGCCAGAGCTAGAAGACTTAAGGACTCCATTTCCCCCCGGACGATACGGGATAGCAACTGCAGGGTTATAGATAGCAAAAATTCAACAAGCCACCCTCAGCGTCTAAAAAATCATTAGTTGTATGTATTATGCATGCTCTTCCACTAACCTTATGCGTTTTGTTATAATCCATTCTTTCCGAATGACCACATTTGTGTTTATTTCATCTGTTTTTAAGTTTCCATTTCATTTCCTCGTCCCTCTCCGCGGGGGGAAATTCCTGCTACCAGCAACGTTGGGTCGAATTCGTTGCCTTTTACAGACTCTTTCGGGGTGGAGTGTTACGTGGTACATTTTCATGTGGTAGTGTTGTTTAAATTTCTTGCTTGTTTGTCCTGGCTTCCGTGTTGTAGGATGCCTTCCGTGCTGCATCATGTGGTGCAGTTTTTTAGTTGTTTTGCGGTATATGCGTTTGCATGAGTATTGGATGAAGGGATTTTTGCATGAGTGTGTGCGCTGCTGTGGGTGTATTTTTGCGTGTTGTTTCTTTTGCATGTGGTGTATTTCCTTTTTACAGTTGGTGACCTAACACCCCACGCCCTTGCGGCTGCTAACGGGGTATTATGTAGATATAGATGAACTTTATGTTTTTTACCGGACTGCGCATCCTAAGCGCCGAAGTGCCTTCGCACACACTGCCCGGTGGAGTAGGGGGCCTCGACGACTCGAATTTCCTACTCCGCAGAATCGAGAGGTGGAAGGGGGCGGAGGAACTAGCACGCGAGGATGCTCTTCTAATGGCCCCCGCCGCCCCGTTTTTATGTGAAGGACGTGGCGGCATGGGAGGGCATTAAATCATGGCACCACGGGGCCTGGTGGACAATATTCAACGGCCTGAAACACCGTGGAATGTTAATTGAAAATTTTTCGTTTTGAACTAACAAAATGTTTAAAAGATGTAAATGCTGAAGACAGAGGGGTGCGACGGAGGGTTTTCCCGTTTTCTAAGGGACTGCGGAACGAAAAATTTCAACAAAATAAATTTTAAATTCAGCGCGTCGCGCCCACCAGAATGAATCCTCGCGTGCTAGGTCCTCCGCCCCCCTCCTCCCGCAATCAGTAGAGGAGGAACGTCTTGGCATTCGAGCCCGACTCCTCCCCTCCCCTTTTACCCACGGGTGGCACGTGCCAAGGCGCTTCGTCGCGTAGGAGCGCCGTGCGCGAATTCATACAGTTTGGTCCCCCGACTCTTCTTCTTAGCCTAATGGCTAAGATCAAAGTGTAGTCCGGCCCATGGTGCGCTTCCAGGTCCCCCTCCGGACCTGGCCGCTCTGCTTCCCTGCGGTCTGAGAAACCGCGGAACGAAACATTTCAAAATATCAAAGTTTGCATTGATATCGTGATTCCCACCTGCATAGTCCAGGTGGCGGCCGAGTTATCCGCTGAAGGCACTCAAACTCTTCTCGGTTTCTAATGCTGGTCTGGGCCAGTACGAGTGGATTCGGGAAGACATTTAAATTGTTTGGCGATTTGAGATGATGGTTTTTTGGCTGATATAATCTTTCACAAATACCTGCTAGAGTGAGGAGGTCAATAAAACCGATCGGGCGTAAAGCTCGAATAACTGTCGCTTGACCATCGTCGCGGCCGAAAATGAAACCGCGCGTATTTCAAATCATCCGCCCTGCTCGGATACGTACGGGATTGACGGAGAGTTCCCCCGGGGGTCCTAAGGCGGCCGTGCGGCCTCGGTGTTCAAGCTACCGGTCCATGGCGGACTTGCAAGTGCACCGGGGGCCGGACCTCAATTTGATCTTAACCATAAGGCCAAGAAGAAGAAATGAGGGTGCCATAATGTATGAGTTTTTATATAAATATTCATGGATTTAGGGTGGGAATCATTGGCTGAAAGACGTCTCAATGCAAGATTGAAATGATTGAATAAATTTGATCCGCATGGCTCAGCACCGAGGTCTCGCAAATTATTCGTACTAATATATAAATTGGTCGCTTGGATCATGCATATAAAATTCAGGAAATAGATGCCATAGCTAGAAGACTTAAGGACTCCATTTCCCCCCGGACGATACGGGATAGCAACTGCAGGGTTATAGATAGCAAAAATTCCACTAGCCACCCTCAGCGTCTAAAAAATCATTAGTTGTATGTATTATGCATGCTCTTCCACTAACCCTATGCGTTTTGTTATAATCCATTCTTTCCGAATGACCACATTTGGGTTTATTTCATCTGTTTTTAAGTTTCCATTTCATTTCCTCGTCCCTCTCCGCGGGGGGAAATTCCTGCTACCAGCAACGTTGGGTCGAATTCGTTGCCTTTTACAGACTCTTTCGGGGTGGAGTGCTACGTGGTACATTTTCATGTGGTAGTGATGTTTAAATTTCTTGCTTGTTTGTGCTGGCTTCCGTGTTGTAGGATGCCTTCCGTGCTGCATCATGTGGTGCAGTTTTTTAGTTGTTTTGCGGTATATGCGTTTGCATGAGTATTGGATGAAGGGATTTTTGCATGAGTGTGTGCGCTGCTGTGGGTGTTTTTTTGCGTGTTGTTTCTTTTGCATGTGGTGTATTTCCTTTTTACAGTTGGTGACCTAACACCCCACGCCCTTGCGGCTGCTAACGGGGTATTATGTAGATATAGATGAACTTTATGTTTTTTACCGGACTGCGCATCCTAATCGCCGAAGTGCCTCCGCACACACTGCCCGGTGGAGTAGGGGGCCTCGACGACTCGAGTTTCCTACTCCGCAGAATCGAGAGGTGGAAGGGGGCGGAGGAACTAGCACGCGAGGATGCTCTTCTAATGGCCCCCGCCGCCCCGTTTTTATGTGAAGGACGTGGCGGCATGGGAGGGCAATTAATCATGGCACCACGGGGCCTGGTGGACAATATTCTACGGCCTGAAACACCGTGGAATGTTAATTGAAAATTTTTCGTTTTGAACTAACAAAATGTTTAAAAGATGTAAATGCTGAAGACAGAGGGGTGCGACGGAGGGTTTTCCCGTTTTCTAAGGGACTGCGGAACGAAAAATTTCAACAAAATAAATTTTAAATTCAGCGCGTCGCGCCCACCAGAATGAATCCTCGCGTGCTAGGTCCTCCGCCCCCCTCCTCCCGCAATCAGTAGAGGAGGAACGTCTTGGCATTCGAGCCCGACTCCTCCCCTCCCCTTTTACCCACGGGTGGCACGTGCCAAGGCGCTTCGTCGCGTAGGAGCGCCGTGCGCGAAATCATACAGTTTGATCCCCCGACTCTTCTTCTTAGCCTAATGGCTAAGATCAAAGTGTAGTCCGGCCCATGGTGCGCTTCCAGGTCCCCTCCGGACCTGGCCGCTCTGCTTCTTCGCGGTCTGAGAAACCGCGGAACGAAACATTTCAAAATATCAAAGTTTGCATTGATATCGTGATTCCCACCTCCATAGTACAGGTGGCGGCCGAGTTATCCGCTGAAGGCACTCAACCTCTTCTCGGTTTCTATGGCTGGTCTGGGCCAGTACGAGTGGATTCGGGAAGACATTTAAATTGTTTGGCGATTTAAGATGATGGTTTTTTGGCTGATATAATCTTTCACAAATACCTGCTAGAGTGAGGAGGTCAACAAAACCGATCGGGCGTAAAGCTCGAATAACTGTCGCTTGACCATCGTCGCGGCCGAAAATGAAACCGCGCGTATTTCAAATCATCCGCCCTGCTCGGATACGTACGGGATTGACGGAGAGTTCCCCCGGGGGTCCTAAGGCGGCCGTGCGGCCTCGGTGTTCAAGCTACCGGTCCATTGCGGACTTGCAAGTGCACCGGGGGCCGGACCTCAATTTGATCTTAACCATAAGGCCAAGAAGAAGAAATGAGGGTGCCATAATGTATGAGTTTTTATATAAATATTCATGGATTTAGGGTGGGAATCATTGGCTGAAAGACGTCTCAATGCAAGATTGAAATGATTGAATAAATTTGATCCGCATGGCTCAGCACCGAGGTCTCGCAAATTATTCGTACTAATATATAAATTGGTCGCTTGGATCATGCATATAAAATTCAGGAAATAGATGCCATAGCTAGAAGACTTAAGGACTCCATTTCCCCCCGGACGATACGGGATAGCAACTGCAGGGTTATAGATAGCAAAAATTCCACTAGCCACCCTCAGCGTCTAAAAAATCATTAGTTGTATGTATTATGCATGCTCTTCCACTAACCCTATGCGTTTTGTTATAATCCATTCTTTCCGAATGACCACATTTGTGTTTATTTCATCTGTTTTTAAGTTTCCATTTCATTTCCTCGTCCCTCTCCGCGGGGGGAAATTCCTGCTACCAGCAACGTTGGGTCGAATTCGTTGCCTTTTACAGACTCTTTCGGGGTGGAGTGCTACGTGGTACATTTTCATGTGGTAGTGATGTTTAAATTTCTTGCTTGTTTGTGCTGGCTTCCGTGTTGTAGGATGCCTTCCGTGCTGCATCATGTGGTGCAGTTTTTTAGTATTTTTGCGGTATATGCGTTTGCATGAGTATTGGATGAAGGGATTTTTGCATGAGTGTGTGCGCTGCTGTGGGTGTTTTTTTGCGTGTTGTTTCTTTTGCATGTGGTGTATTTCCTTTTTACAGTTGGTGACCTAACACCCCACGCCCTTGCGGCTGCTAACGGGGTATTATGTAGATATAGATGAACTTTATGTTTTTTACCGGACTGCGCATCCTAATCGCCGAAGTGCCTCCGCACACACTGCCCGGTGGAGTAGGGGGCCTCGACGACTCGAGTTTCCTACTCCGCAGAATCGAGAGGTGGAAGGGGGCGGAGGAACTAGCACGCGAGGATGCTCTTCTAATGGCCCCCGCCGCCCCGTTTTTATGTGAAGGACGTGGCGGCATGGGAGGGCAATTAATCATGGCACCACGGGGCCTGGTGGACAATATTCTACGGCCTGAAACACCGTGGAATGTTAATTGAAAATTTTTCGTTTTGAACTAACAAAATGTTTAAAAGATGTAAATGCTGAAGACAGAGGGGTGCGACGGAGGGTTTTCCCGTTTTCTAAGGGACTGCGGAACGAAAAATTTCAACAAAATAAATTTTAAATTCAGCGCGTCGCGCCCACCAGAATGAATCCTCGCGTGCTAGGTCCTCCGCCCCCCTCCTCCCGCAATCAGTAGAGGAGGAACGTCTTGGCATTCGAGCCCGACTCCTCCCCTCCCCTTTTACCCACGGGTGGCACGTGCCAAGGCGCTTCGTCGCGTAGGAGCGCCGTGCGCGAAATCATACAGTTTGATCCCCCGACTCTTCTTCTTAGCCTAATGGCTAAGATCAAAGTGTAGTCCGGCCCATGGTGCGCTTCCAGGTCCCCTCCGGACCTGGCCGCTCTGCTTCTTCGCGGTCTGAGAAACCGCGGAACGAAACATTTCAAAATATCAAAGTTTGCATTGATATCGTGATTCCCACCTGCATAGTACAGGTGGCGGCCGAGTTATCCGCTGAAGGCACTCAACCTCTTCTCGGTTTCTATGGCTGGTCTGGGCCAGTACGAGTGGATTCGGGAAGACATTTAAATTGTTTGGCGATTTGAGATGATGGTTTTTTGGCTGATATAATCTTTCACAAATACCTGCTAGAGTGAGGAGGTCAACAAAACCGATCGGGCGTAAAGCTCGAATAACTGTCGCTTGACCATCGTCGCGGCCGAAAATGAAACCGCGCGTATTTCAAATCATCCGCCCTGCTCGGATACGTACGGGATTGACGGAGAGTTCCCCCGGGGGTCCTAAGGCGGCCGTGCGGCCTCGGTGTTCAAGCTACCGGTCCATTGCGGACTTGCAAGTGCACCGGGGGCCGGACCTCAATTTGATCTTAACCATAAGGCCAAGAAGAAGAAATGAGGGTGCCATAATGTATGAGTTTTTATATAAATATTCATGGATTTAGGGTGGGAATCATTGGCTGAAAGACGTCTCAATGCAAGATTGAAATGATTGAATAAATTTGATCCGCATGGCTCAGCACCGAGGTCTCGCAAATTATTCGTACTAATATATAAATTGGTCGCTTGGATCATGCATATAAAATTCAGGAAATAGATGCCAGAGCTAGAAGACTTAAGGACTCCATTTCCCCCCGGACGATACGGGATAGCAACTGCAGGGTTATAGATAGCAAAAATTCAACAAGCCACCCTCAGCGTCTAAAAAATCATTAGTTGTATGTATTATGCATGCTCTTCCACTAACCTTATGCGTTTTGTTATAATCCATTCTTTCCGAATGACCACATTTGTGTTTATTTCATCTGTTTTTAAGTTTCCATTTCATTTCCTCGTCCCTCTCCGCGGGGGGAAATTCCTGCTACCAGCAACGTTGGGTCGAATTCGTTGCCTTTTACAGACTCTTTCGGGGTGGAGTGCTACGTGGTACATTTTCATGTGGTAGTGATGTTTAAATTTCTTGCTTGTTTGTCCTGGCTTCCGTGTTGTAGGATGCCTTCCGTGCTGCATCATGTGGTGCAGTTTTTTAGTTGTTTTGCGGTATATGCGTTTGCATGAGTATTGGATGAAGGGATTTTTGCATGAGTGTGTGCGCTGCTGTGGGTGTATTTTTGCGTGTTGTTTCTTTTGCATGTGGTGTATTTCCTTTTTACAGTTGGTGACCTAACACCCCACGCCCTTGCGGCTGCTAACGGGGTATTATGTAGATATAGATGAACTTTATGTTTTTTACCGGACTGCGCATCCTAAGCGCCGAAGTGCCTTCGCACACACTGCCCGGTGGAGTAAGGGGCCTCGACGACTCGAATTTCCTACTCCGCAGAATCGAGAGGTGGAAGGAGGCGGAGGAACTAGCACGCGAGGATGCTCTTCTAATGGCCCCAGCCGCCCCGTTTTTATGTGAAGGACGTGGCGGCATGGGAGGGCATTAAATCATGGCACCACGGGGCCTGGTGGACAATATTCTACGGCCTGAAACAGCGTGGAATGTTAATTGAAAATTTTTCGTTTTGAACTAACAAAATGTTTAAAAGATGTAAATGCTGAAGACAGAGGGGTGCGACGGAGGGTTTTCCCGTTTTCTAAGGGACTGCGGAACGAAAAATTTCAACAAAATAAATTTTAAATTCAGCGCGTCGCGCCCACCAGAATGAATCCTCGCGTGCTAGGTCCTCCGCCCCCCTCCTCCCGCAATCAGTAGAGGAGGAACGTCTTGGCATTCGAGCCCGACTCCTCCCCTCCCCTTTTACCCACGGGTGGCACGTGCCAAGGCGCTTCGTCGCGTAGGAGCGCCGTGCGCGAAATCATACAGTTTGATCCCCCGACTCTTCTTCTTAGCCTAATGGCTAAGATCAAAGTGTAGTCCGGCCCATGGTGCGCTTCCAGGTCCCCTCCGGACCTGGCCGCTCTGCTTCTTCGCGGTCTGAGAAACCGCGGAACGAAACATTTCAAAATATCAAAGTTTGCATTGATATCGTGATTCCCACCTCCATAGTACAGGTGGCGGCCGAGTTATCCGCTGAAGGCACTCAACCTCTTCTCGGTTTCTATGGCTGGTCTAGGCCAGTACGAGTGGATTCGGGAAGACATTTAAATTGTTTGGCGATTTGAGATGATGGTTTTTTGGCTGATATAATCTTTCACAAATACCTGCTAGAGTGAGGAGGTCAACAAAACCGATCGGGCGTAAAGCTCGAATAACTGTCGCTTGACCATCGTCGCGGCCGAAAATGAAACCGCGCGTATTTCAAATCATCCGCCCTGCTCGGATACGTACGGGATTGACGGAGAGTTCCCCCGGGGGTCCTAAGGCGGCCGTGCGGCCTCGGTGTTCAAGCTACCGGTCCATTGCGGACTTGCAAGTGCACCGGGGGCCGGACCTCAATTTGATCTTAACCATAAGGCCAAGAAGAAGAAATGAGGGTGCCATAATGTATGAGTTTTTATATAAATATTCATGGATTTAGGGTGGGAATCATTGGCTGAAAGACGTCTCAATGCAAGATTGAAATGATTGAATAAATTTGATCCGCATGGCTCAGCACCGAGGTCTCGCAAATTATTCGTACTAATATATAAATTGGTCGCTTGGATCATGCATATAAAATTCAGGAAATAGATGCCAGAGCTAGAAGACTTAAGGACTCCATTTCCCCCCGGACGATACGGGATAGCAACTGACGGGTTATAGATTGCAAAAATTCCACTAGCCACCCTCAGCGTCTAAAAAATCATTAGTTGTATGTATTATGCATGCTCTTCCACTAACCTTATGCGTTTTGTTATAATCCATTCTTTCCGAATGACCACATTTGTGTTTATTTCATCTGTTTTTAAGTTTCCATTTCATTTCCTCGTCCCTCTCCGCGGGGGGAAATTCCTGCTACCAGCAACGTTGGGTCGAATTCGTTGCCTTTTACAGACTCTTTCGGGGTGGAGTGCTACGTGGTACATTTTCATGTGGTAGTGATGTTTAAATTTCTTGCTTGTTTGTGCTGGCTTCCGTGTTGTAGGATGCCTTCCTTGCTGCATCATGTGGTGCAGTTTTTTAGTTGTTTTGCGGTATATGCGTTTGCATGAGTATTGGATGAAGGGATTTTTGCATGAGTGTGTGCGCTGCTGTGGGTGTATTTTTGCGTGTTGTTTCTTTTGCATGTGGTGTATTTCCTTTTTACAGTTGGTGACCTAACACCCCACGCCCTTGCGGCTGCTAACGGGGTGTTATGTAGATATAGATGAACTTTATGTTTTTTACCGGACTGCGCATCCTAAGCGCCGAAGTGCCTTCGCACACACTGCCCGGTGGAGTAGGGGGCCTCGACGACTCGAATTTCCTACTCCGCAGAATCGAGAGGTGGAAGGGGGCGGAGGAACTAGCACGCGAGGATGCTCTTCTAATGGCCCCCGCCGCCCCGTTTTTATGTGAAGGACGTGGCGGCATGGGAGGGCATTAAATCATGGCACCACGGGGCCTGGTGGACAATATTCTACGGCCTGAAACACCGTGGAATGTTAATTGAAAATTTTTCGTTTTGAACTAACAAAATGTTTAAAAGATGTAAATGCTGAAGACAGAGGGGTGCGACGGAGGGTTTTCCCGTTTTCTAAGGGACTGCGGAACGAAAAATTTCAACAATATAAATTTTAAATTCAGCGCGTCGCGCCCACCAGAATGAATCCTCGCGTGCTAGGTCCTCCGCCCCCCTCCTCCCGCAATCAGTAGAGGAGGAACGTCTTGGCATTCGAGCCCGACTCCTCCCCTCCCCTTTTACCCACGGGTGGCACGTGCCAAGGCGCTTCGTCGCGTAGGAGCGCCGTGCGCGAAATCATACAGTTTAATCCCCCGACTCTTCTTCTTAGCCTAATGGCTAAGATCAAAGTGTAGTCCGGCCCATGGTGCGCTTCCAGGTCCCCTCCGGACCTGGCCGCTCTGCTTCCCCGCGGTCTGAGAAACCGCGGAACGAAACATTTCAAAATATCAAAGTTTGCATTGATATCGTGATTCCCACCTCCATAGTACAGGTGGCGGCCGAGTTATCCGCTGAAGGCACTCAACCTCTTCTCGGTTTCTATGGCTGGTCTGGGCCAGTACGAGTGGATTCGGGAAGACATTTAAATTGTTTGGCGATTTGAGATGATGGTTTTTTGGCTGATATAATCTTTCACAAATACTTGCTAGAGTGAGGAGGTCAACAAAACCGATCGGGCGTAAAGCTCGAATAACTGTCGCTTGACCATCGTCGCGGCCGAAAATGAAACCGCGCGTATTTCAAATCATCCGCCCTGCTCGGATACGTACGGGATTGACGGAGAGTTCCCCCGGGGGTCCTAAGGCGGCCGTGCGGCCTCGGTGTTCAAGCTACCGGTCCATTGCGGACTTGCAAGTAACTGGGGGCCGGACCTCAATTTGATCTTAACCATAAGGCCAAGAAGAAGAAATGAGGGTGCCATAATGTATGAGTTTTTATATAAATATTCATGGATTTAGGGTGGGAATCATTGGCTGAAAGACGTCTCAATGCAAGATTGAAATGATTGAATAAATTTGATCCGCATGGCTCAGCACCGAGGTCTCGCAAATTATTCGTACTAATATATAAATTGGTCGCTTGGATCATGCATATAAAATTCAGGAAATAGATGCCAGAGCTAGAAGACTTAAGGACTCCATTTCCCCCCGGACGATACGGGATAGCAACTGCAGGGATATAGATAGCAAAAATTCTACTAGCCACCCTCAGCGTCTAAAAAATCATTAGTTGTATGTATTATGCATGCTCTTCCACTAACCTTATGCGTTTTGTTATAATCCATTCTTTCCGAATGACCACATTTGTGTTTATTTCATCTGTTTTTAAGTTTCCATTTCATTTCCTCGTCCCTCTCCGCGGGGGGAAAATCCTGCTACCAGCAACGTTGGGTCGAATTCGTTGCCTTTTACAGACTCTTTCGGGGTGGAGTGCTACGTGGTACATTTTCATGTGGTAGTGATGTTTAAATTTCTTGCTTGTTTGTGCTGGCTTCCGTGTTGTAGGATGCCTTCCGTGCTGCATCATGTGGTGCAGTTTTTTAGTTGTTTTGCGGTATATGCGTTTGCATGAGTATTGGATGAAGGGATTTTTGCATGAGTGTGTGCGCTGCTGTGGGTGTATTTTTGCGTGTTGTTTCTTTTGCATGTGGTGTATTTCCTTTTTACGGTTGGTGACCTAACACCCCACGCTCTTGCGGCTGCTAACGGGGTATTATGTAGATATAGATGAACTTTATGTTTTTTACCGGACTGCGCATCCTAAGCGCCGAAGTGCCTTCGCACACACTGCCCGGTGGAGTAGGGGGCCTCGACGACTCGAATTTCCTACTCCGCAGAATCGAGAGGTGGAAGGGGGCGGAGGAACTAGCACGCGAGGATGCTCTTCTAATGGCCCACGCCGCCCCGTTTTTATGTGAAGGACGTGGCGGCATGGGAGGGCATTAAATCATGGCACCACGGGGCCTGGTGGACAATATTCTACGGCCTGAAACACCGTGGAATGTTAATTGAAAATTTTTCGTTTTGAACTAACAAAATGTTTAAAAGATGTAAATGCTGAAGACAGAGGGGTGCGACGGAGGGTTTTCCCGTTTTCTAAGGGACTGCGGAACGAAAAATTTCAACAAAATAAATTTTAAATTCAGCGCGTCGCGCCCACCAGAATGAATCCTCGCGTGCTAGGTCCTCCGCCCCCTCCTCCCGCAATCAGTAGAGGAGGAACGTCTTGGCATTCGAGCCCGACTCCTCCCCTCCCCTTTTACCCACGGGTGGCACGTGCCAAGGCGCTTCGTCGCGTAGGAGCGCCGTGCGCGAAATCATACAGTTTGATCCCCCGACTCTTCTTCTTAGCCTAATGGCTAAGATCAAAGTGTAGTCCGGCCCATGGTGCGCTTCCAGGTCCCCTCCGGACCTGGCCGCTCTGCTTCCCCGCGGTCTGAGAAACCGCGGAACGAAACATTTCAAAATATCAAAGTTTGCATTGATATCGTGATTCCCACCTGCATAGTACAGGTGGCGGCCGAGTTATCCGCTGAAGGCACTCAACCTCTTCTCGGTTTCTATGGCTGGTCTGGGCCAGTACGAGTGGATTCGGGAAGACATTTAAATTGTTTGGCGATTTGAGATGATGGTTTTTTGGCTGATATAATCTTTCACAAATACCTGCTAGAGTGAGGAGGTCAACAAAACCGATCGGGCGTAAAGCTCGAATAACTGTCGCTTGACCATCGTCGCGGCCGAAAATGAAACCGCGCGTATTTCAAATCATCCGCCCTGCTCGGATACGTACGGGATTGACGGAGAGTTCCCCCGGGGGTCCTAAGGCGGCCGTGCGGCCTCGGTGTTCTAGCTACCGGTCCATTGCGGACTTGCAAGTGCACCGGGGGCCGGACCTCAATTTGATCTTAACCATAAGGCCAAGAAGAAGAAATGAGGGTGCCATAATGTATGAGTTTTTATATAAATATTCATGGATTTAGGGTGGGAATCATTGGCTGAAAGACGTCTCAATGCAAGATTGAAATGATTGAATAAATTTGATCCGCATGGCTCAGCACCGAGGTCTCGCAAATTATTCGTACTAATATATAAATTGGTCGCTTGGATCATGCATATAAAATTCAGGAAATAGATGCCAGAGCTAGAAGACTTAAGGACTCCATTTCCCCCCGGACGATACGGGATAGCAACTGCAGGGTTATAGATAGCAAAAATTCCACTAGCCACCCTCAGCGTCTAAAAAATCATTAGTTGTATGTATTATGCATGCTCTTCCACTAACCTTATGCGTTTTGTTATAATCCATTCTTTCCGAATGACCACATTTGTGTTTATTTCATCTGTTTTTAAGTTTCCATTTCATTTCTTCGTCCCTCTCCGCGGGGGGAAATTCCTGCTACCAGCAACGTTGGGTCGAATTCGTTGCCTTTTACAGACTCTTTCGGGGTGGAGTGCTACGTGGTACATTTTCATGTGGTAGTGATGTTTAAATTTCTTGCTTGTTTGTGCTGGCTTCCGTGTTGTAGGGTGCCTTCCGTGCTGCATCATGTGGTGCAGTTTTTTAGTTGTTTTGCGGTATATGCGTTTGCATGAGTATTGGATAAAGGGATTTTTGCATGAGTGTGTGCGCTGCTGTGGGTGTATTTTTGCGTGTTGTTTCTTTTGCATGTGGTGTATTTCCTTTTTACAGTTGGTGACCTAACACCCCACGCCACACGCCCTTGCGGCTGCTAACGGGGTATTATGTAGATATAGATGAACTTTATGTTTTTTACCGGACTGCGCATCCTAAGCGCCGAAGTGCCTTCGCACACACTGCCCGGTGGAGTAGGGGGCCTCGACGACTCGAATTTCCTACTCCGCAGAATCGAGAGGTGGAAGGGGGCGGAGGAACTAGCACGCGAGGATGCTCTTCTAATGGCCCCCGCCGCCCCGTTTTTATGTGAAGGACGTGGCGGCATGGGAGGGCATTAAATCATGGCACCACGGGGCCTGGTGGACAATATTCTACGGCCTGAAACACCGTGGAATGTTAATTGAAAATTTTTCGTTTTGAACTAACAAAATGTTTAAAAGATGTAAATGCTGAAGACAGAGGGGTGCGACGGAGGGTTTTCCCGTTTTCTAAGGGACTGCGGAACGAAAAATTTCAACAAAATAAATTTTAAATTCAGCGCGTCGCGCCCACCAGAATGAATCCTCGCGTGCTAGGTCCTCCGCCCCCGTCCTCCCGCAATCAGTAGAGGAGGAACGTCTTGGCATTCGAGCCCGACTCCTCCCCTCCCCTTTTACCCACGGGTGGCACGTGCCAAGGCGCTTCGTCGCGTAGGAGCGCCGTGCGCGAATTCATACAGTTTGGTCCCCCGACTCTTCTTCTTAGCCTAATGGCTAAGATCAAAGTGTAGTCCGGCCCATGGTGCGCTTCCAGGTCCCCCTCCGGACCTGGCCGCTCTGCTTCCCTGCGGTCTGAGAAACCGCGGAACGAAACATTTCAAAATATCAAAGTTTGCATTGATATCGTGATTCCCACCTGCATAGTCCAGGTGGCGGCCGAGTTATCCGCTGAAGGCACTCAACCTCTTCTCGGTTTCTAATGCTGGTCTGGGCCAGTACGAGTGGATTCGGGAAGACATTTAAATTGTTTGGCGATTTGAGATGATGGTTTTTTGGCTGATATAATCTTTAACAAATACCTGCTAGAGTGAGGAGGTCAATAAAACCGATCGGGCGTAAAGCTCGAATAACTGTCGCTTGACCATCGTCGCGGCCGAAAATGAAACCGCGCGTATTTCAAATCATCCGCCCTGCTCGGATACGTACGGGATTGACGGAGAGTTCCCCCGGGGGTCCTAAGGCGGCCGTGCGGCCTCGGTGTTCAAGCTACCGGTCCATTGCGGACTTGCAAGTGCACCGGGGGCCGGACCTCAATTTGATCTTAACCATAAGGCCAAGAAGAAGAAATGAGGGTGCCATAATGTATGAGTTTTTATATAAATATTCATGGATTTAGGGTGGGAATCATTGGCTGAAAGACGTCTCAATGCAAGATTGAAATGATTGAATAAATTTGATCCGCATGGCTCAGCACCGAGGTCTCGCAAATTATTCGTACTAATATATAAATTGGTCGCTTGGATCATGCATATAAAATTCAGGAAATAGATGCCATAGCTAGAAGACTTAAGGACTCCATTTCCCCCCGGACGATACGGGATAGCAACTGCAGGGTTATAGATAGCAAAAATTCCACTAGCCACCCTCAGCGTCTAAAAAATCATTAGTTGTATGTATTATGCATGCTCTTCCACTAACCCTATGCGTTTTGTTATAATCCATTCTTTCCGAATGACCACATTTGTGTTTATTTCATCTGTTTTTAAGTTTCCATTTCATTTCCTCGTCCCTCTCCGCGGGGGGAAATTCCTGCTACCAGCAACGTTGGGTCGAATTCGTTGCCTTTTACAGACTCTTTCGGGGTGGAGTGCTACGTGGTACATTTTCATGTGGTAGTGATGTTTAAATTTCTTGCTTGTTTGTGCTGGCTTCCGTGTTGTAGGATGCCTTCCGTGCTGCATCATGTGGTGCAGTTTTTTAGTTGTTTTGCGGTATATGCGTTTGCATGAGTATTCGATGAAGGGATTTTTGCATGAGTGTGTGCGCTGCTGTGGGTGTTTTTTTGCGTGTTGTTTCTTTTGCATGTGGTGTATTTCCTTTTTACAGTTGGTGACCTAACACCCCACGCCCTTGCGGCTGCTAACGGGGTATTATGTAGATATAGATGAACTTTATGTTTTTTACCGGACTGCGCATCCTAATCGCCGAAGTGCCTCCGCACACACTGCCCGGTGGAGAAGGGGGCCTCGACGACTCGAGTTTCCTACTCCGCAGAATCGAGAGGTGGAAGGGGGCGGAGGAACTAGCACGCGAGGATGCTCTTCTAATGGCCCCCGCCGCCCCGTTTTTATGTGAAGGACGTGGCGGCATGGGAGGGCAATTAATCATGGCACCACGGGGCCTGGTGGACAATATTCTACGGCCTGAAACACCGTGGAATGTTAATTGAAAATTTTTCGTTTTGAACTAACAAAATGTTTAAAAGATGTAAATGCTGAAGACAGAGGGGTGCGACGGAGGGTTTTCCCGTTTTCTAAGGGACTGCGGAACGAAAAATTTCAACAAAATAAATTTTAAATTCAGCGCGTCGCGCCCACCAGAATGAATCCTCGCGTGCTAGGTCCTCCGCCCCCCTCCTCCCGCAATCAGTAGAGGAGGAACGTCTTGGCATTCGAGCCCGACTCCTCCCCTCCCCTTTTACCCACGGGTGGCACGTGCCAAGGCGCTTCGTCGCGTAGGAGCGCCGTGCGCGAAATCATACAGTTTGATCCCCCGACTCTTCTTCTTAGCCTAATGGCTAAGATCAAAGTGTAGTCCGGCCCATGGTGCGCTTCCAGGTCCCCTCCGGACCTGGCCGCTCTGCTTCTTCGCGGTCTGAGAAACCGCGGAACGAAACATTTCAAAATATCAAAGTTTGCATTGATATCGTGATTCCCACCTCCATAGTACAGGAGGCGGCCGAGTTATACGCTGAAGGCACTCAACCTCTTCTCGGTTTCTATGGCTGGTCTGGGCCAGTACGAGTGGATTCGGGAAGACATTTAAATTGTTTGGCGATTTAAGATGATGGTTTTTTGGCTGATATAATCTTTCACAAATACCTGCTAGAGTGAGGAGGTCAACAAAACCGATCGGGCGTAAAGCTCGAATAACTGTCGCTTGACCATCGTCGCGGCCGAAAATGAAACCGCGCGTATTTCAAATCATCCGCCCTGCTCGGATACGTACGGGATTGACGGAGAGTTCCCCCGGGGGTCCTAAGGCGGCCGTGCGGCCTCGGTGTTCAAGCTACCGGTCCATTGCGGACTTGCAAGTGCACCGGGGGCCGGACCTCAATTTGATCTTAACCATAAGGCCAAGAAGAAGAAATGAGGGTGCCATAATGTATGAGTTTTTATATAAATATTCATGGATTTAGGGTGGGAATCATTGGCTGAAAGACGTCTCAATGCAAGATTGAAATGATTGAATAAATTTGATTCGCATGGCTCAGCACCGAGGTCTCGCAAATTATTCGTACTAATATATAAATTGGTCGCTTGGATCATGCATATAAAATTCAGGAAATAGATGCCAGAGCTAGAAGACTTAAGGACTCCATTTCCCCCCGGACGATACGGGATAGCAACTGCAGGGTTACAGATAGCAAAAATTCAACAAGCCACCCTCAGCGTCTAAAAAATCATTAGTTGTATGTATTATGCATGCTCTTCCACTAACCTTATGCGTTTTGTTATAATCCATTCTTTCCGAATGACCACATTTGTGTTTATTTCATCTGTTTTTAAGTTTCCATTTCATTTCCTCGTCCCTCTCCGCGGGGGGAAATTCCTGCTACCAGCAACGTTGGGTCGAATTCGTTGCCTTTTACAGACTCTTTCGGGGTGGAGTGCTACGTGGTACATTTTCATGTGGTAGTGATGTTTAAATTTCTTGCTTGTTTGTCCTGGCTTCCGTGTTGTAGGATGCCTTCCGTGCTGCATCATGTGGTGCAGTTTTTTAGTTGTTTTGCGGTATATGCGTTTGCATGAGTATTGGATGAAGGGATTTTTGCATGAGTGTGTGCGCTGCTGTGGGTGTATTTTTGCGTGTTGTTTCTTTTGCATGTGGTGTATTTCCTTTTTACAGTTGGTGACCTAACACCCCACGCCCTTGCGGCTGCTAACGGGGTATTATGTAGATATAGATGAACTTTATGTTTTTTACCGGACTGCGCATCCTAAGCGCCGAAGTGCCTTCGCACACACTGCCCGGTGGAGTAAGGGGCCTCGACGACTCGAATTTCCTACTCCGCAGAATCGAGAGGTGGAAGGGGGCGGAGGAACTAGCACGCGAGGATGCTCTTCTAATGGCCCCCGCCGCCCCGTTTTTATGTGAAGGACGTGGCGGCATGGGAGGGCATTAAATCATGGCACCACGGGGCCTGGTGGACAATATTCTACGGCCTGAAACAGCGTGGAATGTTAATTGAAAATTTTTCGTTTTGAACTAACAAAATGTTTAAAAGATGTAAATGCTGAAGACAGAGGGGTGCGACGGAGGGTTTTCCCGTTTTCTAAGGGACTGCGGAACGAAAAATTTCAACAAAATAAATTTTAAATTCAGCGCGTCGCGCCCACCAGAATGAATCCTCGCGTGCTAGGTCCTCCGCCCCCCTCCTCCCGCAATCAGTAGAGGAGGAACGTCTTGGCATTCGAGCCCGACTCCTCCCCTCCCCTTTTACCCACGGGTGGCACGTGCCAAGGCGCTTCGTCGCGTAGGAGCGCCGTGCGCGAAATCATACAGTTTGATCCCCCGACTCTTCTTCTTAGCCTAATGGCTAAGATCAAAGTGTAGTCCGGCCCATGGTGCGCTTCCAGGTCCCCTCCGGACCTGGCCGCTCTGCTTCTTCGCGGTCTGAGAAACCGCGGAACGAAACATTTCAAAATATCAAAGTTTGCATTGATATCGTGATTCCCACCTCCATAGTACAGGTGGCGGCCGAGTTATCCGCTGAAGGCACTCAACCTCTTCTCGGTTTCTATGGCTGGTCTAGGCCAGTACGAGTGGATTCGGGAAGACATTTAAATTGTTTGGCGATTTGAGATGATGGTTTTTTGGCTGATATAATCTTTCACAAATACCTGCTAGAGTGAGGAGGTCAACAAAACCGATCGGGCGTAAAGCTCGAATAACTGTCGCTTGACCATCGTCGCGGCCGAAAATGAAACCGCGCGTATTTCAAATCATCCGCCCTGCTCGGATACGTACGGGATTGACGGAGGGTTCCCCCGGGGGTCCTAAGGCGGCCGTGCGGCCTCGGTGTTCAAGCTACCGGTCCATTGCGGACTTGCAAGTGCACCGGGGGCCGGACCTCAATTTGATCTTAACCATAAGGCCAAGAAGAAGAAATGAGGGTGCCATAATGTATGAGTTTTTATATAAATATTCATGGATTTAGGGTGGGAATCATTGGCTGAAAGACGTCTCAATGCAAGATTGAAATGATTGAATAAATTTGATCCGCATGGCTCAGCACCGAGGTCTCGCAAATTATTCGTACTAATATATAAATTGGTCGCTTGGATCATGCATATAAAATTCAGGAAATAGATGCCAGAGCTAGAAGACTTAAGGACTCCATTTCCCCCCGGACGATACGGGATAGCAACTGACGGGTTATAGATAGCAAAAATTCCACTAGCCACCCTCAGCGTCTAAAAAATCATTAGTTGTATGTATTATGCATGCTCTTCCACTAACCTTATGCGTTTTGTTATAATCCATTCTTTCCGAATGACCACATTTGTGTTTATTTCATCTGTTTTTAAGTTTCCATTTCATTTCCTCGTCCCTCTCCGCGGGGGGAAATTCCTGCTACCAGCAACGTTGGGTCGAATTCGTTGCCTTTTACAGACTCTTTCGGGGTGGAGTGCTACGTGGTACATTTTCATGTGGTAGTGATGTTTAAATTTCTTGCTTGTTTGTGCTGGCTTCCGTGTTGTAGGATGCCTTCCGTGCTGCATCATGTGGTGCAGTTTTTTAGTTGTTTTGCGGTATATGCGTTTGCATGAGTATTGGATAAAGGGATTTTTGCATGAGTGTGTGCGCTGCTGTGGGTGTATTTTTGCGTGTTGTTTCTTTTGCATGTGGTGTATTTCCTTTTTACAGTTGGTGACCTAACACCCCACGCCCTTGCGGCTGCTAACGGGGTGTTATGTAGATATAGATGAACTTTATGTTTTTTACCGGACTGCGCATCCTAAGCGCCGAAGTGCCTTCGCACACACTGCCCGGTGGAGTAGGGGGCCTCGACGACTCGAATTTCCTACTCCGCAGAATCGAGAGGTGGAAGGGGGCGGAGGAACTAGCACGCGAGGATGCTCTTCTAATGGCCCCCGCCGCCCCGTTTTTTGTGAAGGACGTGGCGGCATGGGAGGGCATTAAATCATGGCACCACGGGGCCTGGTGGACAATATTCTACGGACTGAAACACCGTGGAATGTTAATTGAAAATTTTTCGTTTTGAACTAACAAAATGTTTAAAAGATGTAAATGCTGAAGACAGAGGGGTGCGACGGAGGGTTTTCCCGTTTTCTAAGGGACTGCGGAACGAAAAATTTCAACAATATAAATTTTAAATTCAGCGCGTCGCGCCCACCAGAATGAATCCTCGCGTGCTAGGTCCTCCGCCCCCCTCCTCCCGCAATCAGTAGAGGAGGAACGTCTTGGCATTCGAGCCCGACTCCTCCCCTCCCCTTTTACCCACGGGTGGCACGTGCCAAGGCGCTTCGTCGCGTAGGAGCGCCGTGCGCGAAATCATACAGTTTAATCCCCCGACTCTTCTTCTTAGCCTAATGGCTAAGATCAAAGTGTAGTCCGGCCCATGGTGCGCTTCCAGGTCCCCTCCGGACCTGGCCGCTCTGCTTCCCCGCGGTCTGAGAAACCGCGGAACGAAACATTTCAAAATATCAAAGTTTGCATTGATATCGTGATTCCCACCTCCATAGTACAGGTGGCGGCCGAGTTATCCGCTGAAGGCACTCAACCTCTTCTCGGTTTCTATGGCTGGTCTGGGCCAGTACGAGTGGATTCGGGAAGACATTTAAATTGTTTGGCGATTTGAGATGATGGTTTTTTGGCTGATATAATCTTTCACAAATACCTGCTAGAGTGAGGAGGTCAACAAAACCGATCGGGCGTAAAGCTCGAATAACTGTCGCTTGACCATCGTCGCGGCCGAAAATGAAACCGCGCGTATTTCAAATCATCCGCCCAACTCGGATACGTACGGGATTGACGGAGAGTTCCCCCGGGGGTCCTAAGGCGGCCGTGCGGCCTCGGTGTTCAAGCTACCGGTCCATTGCGGACTTGCAAGTAAACCGGGGGCCGGACCTCAATTTGATCTTAACCATAAGGCCAAGAAGAAGAAATGAGGGTGCCATAATGTATGAGTTTTTATATAAATATTCATGGATTTAGGGTGGGAATCATTGGCTGAAAGACGTCTCAATGCAAGATTGAAATGATTGAATAAATTTGATCCGCATGGCTCAGCACCGAGGTCTCGCAAATTATTCGTACTAATATATAAATTGGTCGCTTGGATCATGCATATAAAATTCAGGAAATAGATGCCAGAGCTAGAAGACTTAAGGACTCCATTTCCCCCCGGACGATACGGGATAGCAACTGCAGGGATATAGATAGCAAAAATTCTACTAGCCACCCTCAGCGTCTAAAAAATCATTAGTTGTATGTATTATGCATGCTCTTCCACTAACCTTATGCGTTTTGTTATAATCCATTCTTTCCGAATGACCACATTTGTGTTTATTTCATCTGTTTTTAAGTTTCCATTTCATTTCCTCGTCCCTCTCCGCGGGGGGAAAATCCTGCTACCAGCAACGTTGGGTCGAATTCGTTGCCTTTTACAGACTCTTTCGGGGTGGAGTGCTACGTGGTACATTTTCATGTGGTAGTGATGTTTAAATTTCTTGCTTGTTTGTGCTGGCTTCCGTGTTGTAGGATGCCTTCCGTGCTGCATCATGTGGTGCAGTTTTTTAGTTGTTTTGCGGTATATGCGTTTGCATGAGTATTGGATGAAGGGATTTTTGCATGAGTGTGTGCGCTGCTGTGGGTGTATTTTTGCGTGTTGTTTCTTTTGCATGTGGTGTATTTCCTTTTTACGGTTGGTGACCTAACACCCCACGCTCTTGCGGCTGCTAACGGGGTATTATGTAGATATAGATGAACTTTATGTTTTTTACCGGACTGCGCATCCTAAGCGCCGAAGTGCCTCCGCACACACTGCCCGGTGGAGTAGGGGGCCTCGACGACTCGAATTTCCTACTCCGCAGAATCGAGAGGTGGAAGGGGGCGGAGGAACTAGCACGCGAGGATGCTCTTCTAATGGCCCCCGCCGCCCCGTTTTTATGTGAAGGACGTGGCGGCATGGGGGGGCATTAAATCATGGCACCACGGGGCCTGGTGGGCAATATTCTACGGCCTGAAACACCTTGGAATGTTAATTGAAAATTTTTCGTTTTGAACTAACAAAATGTTTAAAAGATGTAAATGCTGAAGACAGAGGGGTGCGACGGAGGGTTTTCCCGTTTTCTAAGGGACTGCGGAACGAAAAATTTCAACAAAATAAATTTTAAATTCAGCGCGTCGCGCCCACCAGAATGAATCCTCGCGTGCTAGGTCCTCCGCCCCCCTTCTCCCGCAATCAGTAGAGGAGGAACGTCTTGGCATTCGAGCCCGACTCCTCCCCTCCCCTTTTACCCACGGGTGGCACGTGCCAAGGCGCTTCGTCGCGTAGGAGCGCCGTGCGCGAAATCATACAGTTTGATCCCCCGACTCTTCTTCTTAGCGAAATGGCTAAGATCAAAGTGTAGTCCGGCCCATGGTGCGCTTCCAGGTCCCCTCCGGACCTGGCCGCTCTGCTTCCCCGCGGTCTGAGAAACCGCGGAACGAAACATTTCAAAATTTCAAAGTTTGCATTGATATCGTGATTCCCACCTGCATAGTCCAGGTGGCGGCCGAGTTATCCGCTGAAGGCACTCAATCTCTTCTCGGTTTCTATGGCTGGTCTGGGCCAGTACGAGTGGATTCGGGAAGACATTTAAATTGTTTGGCGATTTGAGATGATGGTTTTTTGGCTGATATAATCTTTCACAAATACCTGCTAGAGTGAGGAGGTCAACAAAACCGATCGGGCGTAAAGCTCGCATAACTGTCGCTTGACCATCGTCGCGGCCGAAAATGAAACCGCGCGTATTTCAAATCATCCGCCCTGCTCGGATACGTACGGGATTGACGGAGAGTTCCCCCGGGGGTCCTAAGGCGGCCGTGCGGCCTCGGTGTTCAAGCTACCGGTCCATTGCGGACTTGCAAGTGCACCGGGGGCCGGACCTCAATTTGATCTTAACCATAAGGCCAAGAAGAAGAAATGAGGGTGCCATAATGTATGAGTTTTTATATAAATATTCATGGATTTAGGGTGGGAATCATTGGCTGAAAGACGTCTCAATGCAAGATTGAAATGATTGAATAAATTTGATCCGCATGGCTCAGCACCGAGGTCTCGCAAAATATTCGTACTAATATATAAATTGGTCGCTTGGATCATGCATATAAAATTCAGGAAATAGATGCCAGAGCTAGAAGACTTAAGGACTCAATTTCCCCCCGGACGATACGGGATAGCAACTGCAGGGTTATAGATAGCAAAAATTCCACTAGCCACCCTCAGCGTCTAAAAAATCATTAGTTGTATGTATTATGCATGCTCTTCCACTAACCTTATGCGTTTTGTTATAATCCATTCTTTCCGAATGACCACATTTGTGTTTATTTCATCTGTTTTTAAGTTTCCATTTCATTTCCTCGTCCCTCTCCGGGGGGGGAAATTCCTGCTTCCAGCAACGTTGGGTCGAATTCCTTGCCTTTTACAGACTCTTTCGGGGTGGAGTGCTACGTGGTACATTTTCATGTGGTAGTGATGTTTAAATTTCTTGCTTGTTTGTGCTGGCTTCCGTGTTGTAGGATGCCTTCCGTGCTGCATCATGTGGTGCAGTTTTTTAGTTTTTTTGCGGTATATGCGTTTGCATGAGTATTGGATGAAGGGATTTTTGCATGAGTGTGTGCGCTGCTGTGGGTGTATTTTTGCGTGTTGTTTCTTTTGCATGTGGTGTATTTCCTTTTTACAGTTGGTGACCTAACACCCCACGCCCTTGCGGCTGCTAACGGGGTATTATGTAGATATAGATGAACTTTATGTTTTTTACCGGACTGCGCATCCTAAGCGCCGAAGTGCCTCCGCACACACTGCCCGGGGGAGTAGGGGGCCTCGACGACTCGAATTTCCTACTCCGCAGAATCGAGAGGTGGAAGGGGGCGGAGGAACTAGAACGCGAGGATGCTCTTCTAATGGCCCCCGCCGCCCCGTTTTTATGTGAAGGACGTGGCGGCATGGGAGGGCATTAAATCATGGCACAACGGGGCCTGGTGGGCAATATTCTACGGCCTGAAACACCGTGGAATGTTAATTGATAATTTTTCGTTTTGAACTAACAAAATGTTAAAAAGATGTAAATGCTGAAGACAGAGGGGTGCGACGGAGGGTTTTCCCGTTTTCTAAGGGACTGCGGAACGAAAAATTTCAACAAAATAAATTTTAAATTCAGCGCGTCGCGCCCACCAGAATGAATCCTCGCGTGCTAGGTCCTCCGCCCCCCTTCTCCCGCAATCAGTAGAGGAGGAACGTCTTGGCATTCGAGCCCGACTCCTCCCCTCCCCTTTTACCCACGGGTGGCACGTGCCAAGGGGCTTCGTCGCGTAGGAGCGCCGTGCGCGAAATCATACAGTTTGATCCCCCGACTCTTCTTCTTAGCCTAATGGCTAAGATCAAAGTGTAGTCCGGCCCATGGTGCGCTTCCAGATCCCCTCCGGACCTGGCCGCTCTGCTTCCCCGCGGTCTGAGAAACCGCGGAACGAAACATTTCAAAATTTCAAAGTTTGCATTGATATCGTGATTCCAACCTGCATAGTCCAGGTGGTGGCCGAGTTATCCGCTGAAGGCACTCAACCTCTTCTCGGTTTCTATGGCTGGTCTGGGCCAGTACGAGTGGATTCGGGAAGACATTTAAATTGTTTGGCGATTTGAGATGATGGTTTTTTGGCTGATATAATCTTTCACAAATACCTGCTAGAGTGAGGAGGTCAACAAAACCGATCGGGCGTAAAGCTCGCATAACTGTCGCTTGACCATCGTCGCGGCCGAAAATGAAACCGCGCGTATTTCAAATCATCCGCCCTGCTCGGATACGTACGGGATTGACGGAGAGTTCCGCCGGGGGTCCTAAGGCGGCCGTGCGGCCTCGGTGTTCAAGCTACCGGTCCATTGCGGACTTGCAAGTGCACCGGGGGCCGGACCTCAATTTGATCTTAACCATAAGGCCAAGAAGAAGAAATGAGGGTGCCATAATGTATGAGTTTTTATATAAATATTCGTGGATTTAGGGTGGGAATCATTGGCTGAAAGACGTCTCAATGCAAGATTGAAATGATTGAATAAATTTGATCCGCATGGCTCAGCACCGAGGTCTCGCAAATTATTCGTACTAATATATAAATTGGTCGCTTGGATCATGCATATAAAATTCAGGAAATAGATGCCAGAGCTAGAAGACTTAAGGACTCCATTTCCCCCCGGACGATACGGGATAGCAACTGCAGGGTTATAGATAGCAAAAATTCCACTAGCCACCCTCAGCGTCTAAAAAATCATTAGTTGTATGTATTATGCATGCTCTTCCACTAACCTTATGCGTTTTGTTATAATCCATTCTTTCCGAATGACCACATTTGTGTTTATTTCATCTGTTTTTAAGTTTCCATTTCATTTCCTCGTCCCTCTCCGCGGGGGGAAATTCCTGCTACCAGCAACGTTGGGTCGAATTCGTTGCCTTTTACAGACTCTTTCGGGGTGGAGTGCTACGTGGTACATTTTCATGTGGTAGTGATGTTTAAATTTCTTGCTTGTTTGTGCTGGCTTCCGTGTTGTAGGATGCCTTCCGTGCTGCATCATGTGGTGCAGTTTTTTAGTTGTTTTGCGGTATATGCGTTTGCATGAGTATTGGATGAAGGGATTTTTGCATGAGTGTGTGCGCTGCTGTGGGTGTATTTTTGCGTGTTGTTTCTTTTGCATGTGGTGTATTTCCTTTTTACAGTTGGTGACCTAACACCCCACGCCCTTGCGGCTGCTAACGGGGTATTATGTAGATATAGATGAACTTTATGTTTTTTACCGGACTGCGCATCCTAAGCGCCGAAGTGCCTTCGCACACACTGCCCGGTGGAGTAGGGGGCCTCGACGACTCGAATTTCCTACTCCGCAGAATCGAGAGGTGGAAGGGGGCGGAGGAACTAGCACGCGAGGATGCTCTTCTAATGGCCCCCGCCGCCCCGTTTTTATGTGAAGGACGTGGCGGCATGGGAGGGCATTAAATCATGGCACCACGGGGCCTGGTGGACAATATTCTACGGCCTGAAACACCGTGGAATGTTAATTGAAAATTTTTCGATTTGAACTAACAAAATGTTTAAAAGATGTAAATGCTGAAGACAGAGGGGTGCGACGGAGGGTTTTCCCGTTTTCTAAGGGACTGCGGAACGAAAAATTTCAACAAAATAAATTTTAAATTCAGCGCGTCGCGCCCACCAGAATGAATCCTCGCGTGCTAGGTCCTCCGCCCCCCTTCTCCCGCAATCAGTAGAGGAGGAACGTCTTGGCATTCGAGCCCGACTCCTCCCCTCCCCTTTTACCCACGGGTGGCACGTGCCAAGGCGCTTCGTCGCGTAGGAGCACCGTGCGCGAAATCATACAGTTTGATCCCCCGACTCTTCTTCTTAGCGAAATGGCTAAGATCAAAGTGTAGTCCGGCCCATGGTGCGCTTCCAGGTCCCCTCCGGACCTGGCCGCTCTGCTTCCCCGCGGTCTGAGAAACCGCGGAACGAAACATTTCAAAATTTCAAAGTTTGCATTGATATCGTGATTCCCACCTGCATAGTCCAGGTGGCGGCCGAGTTATCCGCTGAAGGCACTCAACTTCTTCTCGGTTTCCATGGCTGGTCTGGGCCAGTACGAGTGGATTCGGGAAGACATTTAAATTGTTTGGCGATTTGAGATGATGGTTTTTTGGCTGATATAATCTTTCACAAATACCTGCTAGAGTGAGGAGGTCAACAAAACCGATCGGGCGTAAAGCTCGCATAACTGTCGCTTGACCATCGTCGCGGCCGAAAATGAAACCGCGCGTATTTCAAATCATCCGCCCTGCTCGGATACGTACGGGATTGACGGAGAGTTCCCCCGGGGGTCCTAAGGCGGCCGTGCGGCCTCGGTGTTCAAGCTACCGGTCCATTGCGGACTTGCAAGTGCACCGGGGGCCGGACCTCAATTTGATCTTAACCATAAGGCCAAGAAGAAGAAATGAGGGTGCCATAATGTATGAGTTTTTATATAAATATTCATGGATTTAGGGTGGGAATCATTGGCTGAAAGACGTCTCAATGCAAGATTGAAATGATTGAATAAATTTGATCCGCATGGCTCAGCACCGAGGTCTCGCAAAATATTCGTACTAATATATAAATTGGTCGCTTGGATCATGCATATAAAATTCAGGAAATAGATGCCAGAGCTAGAAGACTTAAGGACTCAATTTCCCCCCGGACGATACGGGATAGCAACTGCAGGGTTATAGATAGCAAAAATTCCACTAGCCACCCTCAGCGTCTAAAAAATCATTAGTTGTATGTATTATGCATGCTCTTCCACTAACCTTATGCGTTTTGTTATAATCCATTCTTTCCGAATGACCACATTTGTGTTTATTTCATCTGTTTTTAAGTTTCCATTTCATTTCCTCGTCCCTCTCCGCGGGAGGAAATTCCTGCTACCAGCAACGTTGGGTCGAATTCGTTGCCTTTTACAGACTCTTTCGGGGTGGAGTGCTACGTGGTACATTTTCATGTGGTAGTGATGTTTAAATTTCTTGCTTGTTTGTCCTGGCTTCCGTGTTGTAGGATGCCTTCCGTGCTGCATCATGTGGTGCAGTTTTTTAGTTGTTTTGCGGTATATGCGTTTGCATGAGTATTGGATGAAGGGATTTTTGCATGAGTGTGTGCGCTGCTGTGGGTGTATTTTTGCGTGTTGTTTCTTTTGCATGTGGTGTATTTCCTTTTTACAGTTGGTGACCTAACACCCCACGCCACACGCCCTTGCGGCTGCCAACGGGGTATTATGTAGAAATAGATGAACTTTATGTTTTTTACCGGACTGCGCATCCTAAGCGCCGAAGTGCCTTCGCACACACTGCCCGGTGGAGTAGGGGGCCTCGACGACTCGAATTTCCTACTCCGCAGAATCGAGAGGTGGAAGGGGGCGGAGAAACTAGCACGCGAGGATGCTCTTCTAATGGCCCCCGCCGCCCCGTTTTTATGTGAAGGACGTGGCGGCATGGGAGGGCATTAAATCATGGCACCACGGGGCCTGGTGGACAATATTCTACGGCCTGAAACACCGTGGAATGTTAATTGAAAATTTTTCGTTTTGAACTAACAAAATGTTTAAAAGATGTAAATGCTGAAGACAGAGGGGTGCGACGGAGGGTTTTCCCGTTTTCTAAGGGACTGCGGAACGAAAAATTTCAACAAAATAAATTTTAAATTCAGCGCGTCGCGCCTACCATAATGAATCCTCGCGTGCTAGGTCCTCCGTCCCCCTCCTCCCGCAATCAGTAGAGGAGGAACGTCTTGGCATTCGAGCCCGACTCCTCCCCTCCCCTTTTAGCCACGGGTGGCACGTGCCAAGGCGCTTCGTCGCGTAGGAGCGCCGTGCGCGAAATCATACAGTTTGATCCCCCGACTCTTCTTCTTAGCCTAATGGCTAAGATCTAAGTGTAGTCTGGCCCATGGTGCGCTTCCAGGTCCCCTCCGGACCTGGCCGCTCTGCTTCCCCGCGGTCTGAGAAACCGCGGAACGAAACATTTCAAAATTTCAAAGTTTGCATTGATATCGTGATTCCCACCTGCACCGTGTGACTATATGTTTTATTTGGGATTGCCGCCCTTGTGGCTTATCCCAATAAGGAGTGTTTTCGACAAGCGACTTTACCTATTTGTTTTGCTGATCAACACTTCAGCATTTTGGTTTTAAAAATTAATTAATTTTAATAGGTATTTATTCAACTGTCTCGGCGTCTTGCCTTGGGTAGTGGTTGGTCACTGTCGTCTTCTGTAATTGCCCTTGGCCTTTTATGGACATCCCATTTCTTTGAAACTGTATTTTTGCCAATATTTCGGAGAATTTCGTCATCTTTTGTTTCATGCTTTTTGTAGAAATTGATTGCTTTGTTTTTAATGTATTTGTCGATTTCTACTATTCCGGCCGTTGAGTAAAGGTCCTTCTCAGGTTAGTTATTTGGTAAACTAAAGATCATTTTGAGGGTTTTCTTTTCAAATCCATTAAATTGTAATTTTGCCGTCACATTTGCCATTCCTGCCCATGCCGTACTGGCGTATGTGACAATGGGTCTTATGCATGCTGTGTATAATTTCAGTTTTAATTTCCTGTCTACATTTCCTGATCTGAGCAGGTATGAAAGGCCTGCTCTGCTACCAGCTGCTTTGAGAATTGTTTTTCTTATGTGTGGGACGAAATGCAACACTGTGTCTAAAGTAACTCCTAGGTATAGCGCCGTGTCTTTCCATTGGATTGGATTTCCCTCGATGTTTAAGGGATCTACGTAGTCTATTTTTCTTCGGGAGAAGATTACTGCTTGCGTCTTTAATGGATTTAGGTCGATCCTCCACTCTCTATACCATTTTGCGAGCTTGTTAACTGCATCTTGTAAGTATTTTGCTGCGTATTTAGCCTGAACACTTCGGCAGATAATGGCTGCATCATCAGCATAGAGAGCTAACATAGTATTCCCATTTTTTCCTATATTAGGGACATCTGCCGTAAATATATTAAAAAGGAACGGACCAAGGACTGATCCCTGTGGAACTCCCGCAGAGATCATTCCTTCCCTGCTCAGGGCGTTGTCACACCTTACTCGAAAGGTGCGGTCACTAAGATATGATTTTATTAACTTTATCTGCCAGCAGGTGAAACCCATCACAGACATCTTCCTAATCAGTCCTTAATGCCACACTCTGTCGAACGCTTTGGATATGTCCAAGAACGCCGCGGCAGAGTATGCTTTTCTATTAAAGCTGTCTGCGATGAATTCAACTACTCTATGCAGCTGTTGCTCCGTTCCTCTCCCCTCCCGAAAGCCAAATTGTTCCGGTGGGATGATTCCCTTGTCGTCCGTGGTTTTTTGGTATAATGGCAGGATTAATTTCTCCGAAATTTTTCCCAATCCGGAGAGTAGCGATAATGGTCTGTATTTGTCAGCAGTAAGTGGCCCCCTTCCGTCTTTTGGGATACACACTACTACTGATTTTTTCCATGGACTCGGGAAATGGCCTAGTCTAATGGATGAGTTTGCTATCTCTAGCATATATAATCCGGCAGCTCTGGGAATACGTTTGAGGATCTCGTTGGGTATTCTAACATTTCCAGTGGCTTTTCGAAGTGGTAGTTTTTTCAATACTGCCACTACCTCGTCAATTACAATTTCTGGCAACTCGTCATCTTCTCTGTAGTCTTCGGCACTGTCTTCTCCGTCGTCATCCAATCCATGAGGGGTTGTAAATACTCTTTCTAAATATGCTGCCATGTGATCAGCTTTCTCTTCGGCAGTAGTCAATTCTGCATAGTCCAGGTGGCGGCCGAGTTATCCGCTGAAGGCACTCAACCTCTTCTCGGTTTCTATGGCTGGTCTGGGCCAGTACGAGTGGATTCGGGAAGACATTTAAATTGTTTGGCGATTTGAGATGATGGTTTTTTGGCTGATATAATCTTTCACAAATACCTGCTAGAGTGAGGAGGTCAACAAAACCGATCGGGCGTAAAGCTCGAATAACTGTCGCTTGACCATCGTCGCGGCCGAAAATGAAACCGCGCGTATTTCAAATCATCCGCCCTGCTCGGATACGTACGGGATTGACGGAGAGTTCCCCCGGGGGTCCTAAGGCGGCCGTGCGGCCTCGGTGTTCAAGCTACCGGTCCATTGCGGACTTGCAAGTGCACCGGGGGCCGGACCTCAATTTGATCTTAACCATAAGGCCAAGAAGAAGAAATGAGGGTGCATAAATGTATGAGTTTTTATATAAATATTCATGGATTTAGGGTGGGAATCATTGGCTGAAAGACGTCTCAATGCAAGATTGAAATGATTGAATAAATTTGATCCGCCTTGCTCAGCACCGAGGTCTCGCAAAATATTCGTACTAATATATAAATTGGTCGCTTGGATCATGCATATAAAATTCAGGAAATAGATGCCAGAGCTAGAAGACTTAAGGACTCCATTTCCCCCCGGACGATACGGGATAGCAACTGCAGGGTTATAGATAGCAAAAATTCCACTAGCCACCCTCAGCGTCTAAAAAATCATTAGTTGTATGTATTATGCATGCTCTTCCACTAACCTTATGCGTTTTGTTATAATCCATTCTTTCCGAATGACCACATTTGTGTTTATTTCATCTGTTTTTAAGTTTCCATTTCATTTCCTCGTCCCTCTCCGGGGGGGGAAATTCCTGCTACCAGCAACGTTGGGTCGAATTCGTTGCCTTTTACAGACTCTTTCGGGGTGGAGTGCTACGTGATACATTTCCATGTGGTAGTGATGTTTAAATTTCTTGCTTGTTTGTGCTGGCTTCCGTGTTGTAGGATGCCTTCTGTGCTGCATCATGTGGTGCAGTTTTTTAGTTGTTTTGCGGTATATGGGTTTGCATGAGTATTGGATGAAGGGATTTTTGCATGAGTGTGTGCGCTGCTGTGGGTGTATTTTTGCGTGTTGTTTCTTTTGCATGTGGTGTATTTCCTTTTTACAGTTGGTGACCTAACACCCCACGCCACACGCCCTTGCGGCTGCTAACGGGGTATTATGTAGATAGAGATGAACTTTATGTTTTTTACCGGACTGCGCATCCTAAGCGCCGAAGTGCCTTCGCACACACTGCCCGGTGGAGTAGGGGGCCTCGACGACTCGAATTTCCTACTCCGCAGAATCGAGAGGTGGAAGGGGGCGGAGGAACTAGCACGCGAGGATGCTCTTCTAATGGCCCCCGCCGCCCCGTTTTTATGTGAAGGACGTGGCGGCATGGGAGGGCATTAAATCATGGCACCACGGGGCCTGGTGGACAATATTCTACGGCCTGAAACATCGTGGAATGTTAATTGAAAATTTTTCGTTTTGAACTAACAAAATGTTTAAAAGATGTAAATGCTGAAGACAGAGGGGTGCGACGGAGGGTTTTCCCGTTTTCTAAGGGACTGCGGAACGAAAAATTTCAACAAAATAAATTTTAAATTCAGCGCGTCGCGCCCACCAGAATGAATCCTCGCGTGCTAGGTCCTCCGCCCCCCTCTTCCCGCAATCAGTAGAGGAGGAACGTCTTGGCATTCGAGCCCGACTCCTCTCCTCCCCTTTTACCCACGGGTGGCACGTGCCAAGGCGCTTCGTCGCGTAGGAGCGCCGTGCGCGAAATCATACAGTTTGATCCCCCGACTCTTCTTCTTAGCCTAATGGCTAAGATCAAAGTGTAGTCCGGCCCATGGTGCGCTTCCAGGTCCCCTCCGGACCTGGCCGCTCTGCTTCCCCGCGGTCTGAGAAACCGCGGAACGAAACATTTCAAAATATCAAAGTTTGCATTGATATCGTGATTCCCACCTGCATAGTACAGGTGGCGGCCGAGTTATCCGCTGAAGGCACTCAACCTCTTCTCGGTTTCTATGGCTGGTCTGGGCCAGTACGAGTGGATTCGGGAAGACATTTAAATTGTTTGGCGATTTGAGATGATGGTTTTTTGGCTGATATAATCTTTCACAAATACCTGCTAGAGTGAGGAGGTCAACAAAACCGATCGGGCGTAAAGCTCGAATAACTGTCGCTTGACCATCGCATGACATCGCGGCCGAAAATGAAACCGCGCGTATTTCAAATCATCCGCCCTGCTCGGATACGTACGGGATTGACGGAGAGTTCCCCCGGGGGTCCTAAGGCGGCCGTGCGGCCTCGGTGTTCAAGCTACCGGTCCATTGCGGACTTGCAAGTGCACCGGGGGCCGGACCTCAATTTGATCTTAACCATAAGGCCAAGAAGAAGAAATGAGGGTGCCATAATGTATGAGTTTTTATATAAATATTCATGGATTTAGGGTGGGAATCATTGGCTGAAAGACGTCTCAATGCAAGATTGAAATGATTGAATAAATTTGATCCGCATGGCTCAGCACCGAGGTCTCGCAAATTATTCGTACTAATATATAAATTGGTCGCTTGGATCATGCATATAAAATTCATGAAATAGATGCCAGAGCTAGAAGACTTAAGGACTCCATTTCCCCCCGGACGATACGGGATAGCAACTGCAGGGTTATAGATAGCAAAAATTCCACTAGCCACCCTCAGCGTCTAAAAAATCATTAGTTGTATATATTATGCATGCTCTTCCACTAACCTTATGCGTTTTGTTATAATCCATTCTTTCCGAATGACCACATTTGTGTTTATTTCATCTGTTTTTAAGTTTCCATTTCATTTCCTCGTCCCTCTCCGCGGGGGGAAAATCCTGCTACCAGCAACGTTGGGTCGAATTCGTTGCCTTTTACAGACTCTTTCGGGGTGGAGTGCTACGTGGTACATTTTCATGTGGTAGTGATGTTTAAATTTCTTGCTTGTTTGTGCTGGCTTCCGTGTTGTAGGATGCCTTCCGTGCTGCATCATGTGGTGCAGTTTTTTAGTTGTTTTGCGGTATATGCGTTTGCATGAGTATTGGATGAAGGGATTTTTGCATGAGTGTGTGCGCTGCTGTGGGTGTATTTTTGCGTGTTGTTTCTTTTGCATGTGGTGTATTTCCTTTTTACAGTTGGTGACCTAACACCCCACGCCATACGCCCTTGCGGCTGCTAACGGGGTATTATGTAGATATAGATGAACTTTATGTTTTTTACCGGACTGCGCATCCTAAGCGCCGAAGTGCCTTCGCACACACTGCCCGGTGGAGTAGGGGGCCTCGACGACTCGAATTTCCTACTCCGCAGAATCGAGAGGTGGAAGGGGGCGGAGGAACTAGCACGCGAGGATGCTCTTCTAATGGCCCCCGCCGCCCCGTTTTTATGTGAAGGACGTGGCGGCATGGGAGGGCATCAAATCATGGCACCACGGGGCCTGGTGGACAATATTCTACGGCCTGAAACACCGTGGAATGTTCATTGAAAATTTTTCGTTTTGAACTAACAAAATGTTTAAAAGATAAAAATGCTGAAGACAGAGGGGTGCGACGGAGGGTTTTCCCGTTTTCTAAGGGACTGCGGAACGAAAAATTTCCACAAAATAAATTTTAAATTCAGCGCGTCGCGCCCACCAGAATGAATCCTCGCGTGCTAGGTCCTCCGCCCCCCTCCTCCCGCAATCAGTAGAGGAGGAACGTCTTGGCATTCGAGCCCGACTCCTCCCCTCCCCTTTTACCCACGGGTGGCACGTGCCAAGGCGCTTCGTCGCGTAGGAGCGCCGTGCGCGAAATCATACAGTTTGATCCCCCGACTCTTCTTCTTAGTCTAATGGCTAAGATCAAAGTGTAGTCCGGCCCATGGTGCGCTTCCAGGTCCCCTCCGGACCTGGCCGCTCTGCTTCCCCGCGGTCTGAGAAACCGCGGAACGAAACGTTTCAAAATATCAAAGTTTGCATTGATATCGTGATTCCCACCTGCATAGTACAGGTGGCGGCCGAGTTATCCGCTGAAGGCACTCAACCTCTTCTCGGTTTCTATGGCTGGTCTGGGCCAGTACGAGTGGATTCGGGAAGACATTTAAATTGTTTGGCGATTTGAGATGATGGTTTTTTGGCTGATATAATCTTTCACAAATACCTGCTAGAGTGAGGAGGTCAACAAAACCGATCGGGCGTAAAGCTCGAATAACTGTCGCTTGACCATCGTCGCGGCCGAAAATGAAACCGCGCGTATTTCAAATCATCGGCCCTGCTCGGATACGTACGGGATTGACGGAGAGTTCCCCCGGGGGTCCTAAGGCGGCCGTGCGGCCTCGGTGTTCAAGCTACCGGTCCATTGCGGACTTGCAAGTGCACCGGGGGCCGGACCTCAATTTGATCTTAACCATAAGGCCAAGAAGAAGAAATGAGGGTGCCATAATGTATGAGTTTTTATATAAATATTCATGGATTTAGGGTGGGAATCATTGGCTGAAAGACGTCTCAATGCAAGATTGAAATGATTGAATAAATTTGATCCGCATGGCTCAGCACCGAGGTCTCGCAAATTATTCGTACTAATATATAAATTGGTCGCTTGGATCATGCATATAAAATTCAGGAAATAGATGCCAGAGCTAGAAGACTTAAGGACTCCATTTCCCCCCGGACGATACGGGATAGCAACTGCAGGGTTATAGATAGCAAAAATTCCACTAGCCACCCTCAGCGTCTAAAAAATCATTAGTTGTATGTATTATGCATGCTCTTCCACTAACCTTATGCGTTTTGTTATAATCCATTCTTTCCGAATGACCACATTTGTGTTTATTTCATCTGTTTTTAAGTTTCCATTTCATTTCCTCGTCCCTCTCCGCGGGGGGAAATTCCTGCTACCAGCAACGTTGGGTCGAATTCGTTGCCTTTTACAGACTCTTTCGGGGTGGAGTGCTACGTGGTACATTTTCATGTGGTAGTGATGTTTAAATTTCTTGCTTGTTTGTGCTGGCTTCCGTGTTGTAGGATGCCTTCCTTGCTGCATCATGTGGTGCAGTTTTTTAGTTGTTTTGCGGTATATGCGTTTGCATGAGTATTGGATGAAGGGATTTTTGCATGAGTGTGTGCGCTGCTGTCGTGTATTTTTGCGTGTTGTTTCTTTTGCATGTGGTGTATTTCCTTTTTACAGTTGGTGACCTAACACCCCACGCCACACGCCCTTGCGGCTGCTAACAGGGTATTATGTAGATATAGATGAACTTTATGTTTTTTACCGGACTGCGCATCCTAAGCGCCGAAGTGCCTTCGCACACACTGCCCGGTGGAGTAGGGGGCCTCGACGACTCGAATTTCCTACTCCGCAGAATCGAGAGGTGGAAGGGGGCGGAGGAACTAGCACGCGAGGATGCTCTTCTAATGGCCCCCGCCGCCCCGTTTTTATGTGAAGGACGTGGCGGCATGAGAGGGCATTAAATCATGGCACCGCAGGGCCTGGTGGACAATATTCTACGGCCTGAAACACCGTGGAATGTTAATTGAAAATTTTTCGTTTTGAACTAACAAAATGTTTAAAAGATGTAAATGCTGAAGACAGAGGGGTGCGACGGAGGGTTTTCCCGTTTTCTAAGGGACTGCGGAACGAAAAATTTCAACAAAATAAATTTTAAACTCAGCGCGTCGCGCCCACCAGAATGAATCCTCGCGTGCTAGGTCCTCCGCCCCCCTCCTCCCGCAATCAGTTGAGGAAAAACGTCTTGGCATTCGAGCCCGACTCCTCCCCTCCCCTTTTACCCACGGGTGGCACGTGCCAAGGCGCTTCGTCGCGTAGGAGCGCCGTGCGCGAAATCATACAGTTTGATCCCCCGACTCTTCTTCTTAGCCTAATGGCTAAGATCAAAATGTAGTCCGGCCCATGGTGTGCTTCCAGGTCCCCTCCGGACCTGGCCGCTCTGCTTCCCCGCGGGCTGAGAAACCGCGGAACGAAACGTTTCAAAATATCAAAGTTTGCATTGATATCGTGATTCCCACCTGCATAGTACAGGTGGCGGCCGAGTTATCCGCTGAAGGCACTCAACCTCTTCTCGGTTTCTATGGCTGGTCTGGGCCAGTACCAGTGGATTCGGGAAGACATTTAAATTGTTTGGCGATTTGAGATGATGGTTTTTTGGCTGATATAATCTTTCACAAATACCTGCTAGAGTGAGGAGGTCAACAAAACCGATCGGGCGTAAAGCTCGAATAACTGTCGCTTGACCATCGTCGCGGCCGAAAATGAAACCGCGCGTATTTCAAATCATCGGCCCTGCTCGGATACGTACGGGATTGACGGAGAGTTCCCCCGGGGGTCCTAAGGCGGCCGTGCGGCCTCGGTGTTCAAGCTACCGGTCCATTGCGGACTTGCAAGTGCACCGGGGGCCGGACCTCAATTTGATCTTAACCATAAGGCCAAGAAGAAGAAATGAGGGTGCCATAATGTATGAGTTTTTATATAAATATTCATGGATTTAGGGTGGGAATCATTGGCTGAAAGACGTCTCAATGCAAGATTGAAATGATTGAATAAATTTGATCCGCATGGCTCAGCACCGAGGTCTCGCAAATTATTCGTACTAATATATAAATTGGTCGCTTGGATCATGCATATAAAATTCAGGAAATAGATGCCAGAGCTAGAAGACTTAAGGACTCCATTTCCCCCCGGACGATACGGGATAGCAACTGCAGGGTTATAGATAGCAAAAATTCCACTAGCCACCCTCAGCGTCTAAAAAATCATTAGTTGTATGTATTATGCATGCTCTTCCACTAACCTTATGCGTTTTGTTATAATCCATTCTTTCCGAATGACCACATTTGTGTTTATTTCATCTGTTTTTAAGTTTCCATTTCATTTCCTCGTCCCTCTCCGCGGGGGGAAATTCCTGCTACCAGCAACGTTGGGTCGAATTCGTTGCCTTTTACAGACTCTTTCGGGGTGGAGTGCTACGTGGTACATTTTCATGTGGTAGTGATGTTTAAATTTCTTGCTTGTTTGTGCTGGCTTCCGTGTTGTAGGATGCCTTCCTTGCTGCATCATGTGGTGCAGTTTTTTAGTTGTTTTGCGGTATATGCGTTTGCATGAGTATTGGATGAAGGGATTTTTGCATGAGTGTGTGCGCTGCTGTCGTGTATTTTTGCGTGTTGTTTCTTTTGCATGTGGTGTATTTCCTTTTTACAGTTGGTGACCTAACACCCCACGCCACACGCCCTTGCGGCTGCTAACAGGGTATTATGTAGATATAGATGAACTTTATGTTTTTTACCGGACTGCGCATCCTAAGCGCCGAAGTGCCTTCGCACACACTGCCCGGTGGAGTAGGGGGCCTCGACGACTCGAATTTCCTACTCCGCAGAATCGAGAGGTGGAAGGGGGCGGAGGAACTAGCACGCGAGGATGCTCTTCTAATGGCCCCCGCCGCCCCGTTTTTATGTGAAGGACGTGGCGGCATGAGAGGGCATTAAATCATGGCACCGCAGGGCCTGGTGGACAATATTCTACGGCCTGAAACACCGTGGAATGTTAATTGAAAATTTTTCGTTTTGAACTAACAAAATGTTTAAAAGATGTAAATGCTGAAGACAGAGGGGTGCGACGGAGGGTTTTCCCGTTTTCTAAGGGACTGCGGAACGAAAAATTTCAACAAAATAAATTTTAAACTCAGCGCGTCGCGCCCACCAGAATGAATCCTCGCGTGCTAGGTCCTCCGCCCCCCTCCTCCCGCAATCAGTTGAGGAAAAACGTCTTGGCATTCGAGCCCGACTCCTCCCCTCCCCTTTTACCCACGGGTGGCACGTGCCAAGGCGCTTCGTCGCGTAGGAGCGCCGTGCGCGAAATCATACAGTTTGATCCCCCGACTCTTCTTCTTAGCCTAATGGCTAAGATCAAAATGTAGTCCGGCCCATGGTGTGCTTCCAGGTCCCCTCCGGACCTGGCCGCTCTGCTTCCCCGCGGGCTGAGAAACCGCGGAACGAAACATTTCAAAATATCAAAGTTTGCATTGATATCTTGATTCCCACCTGCATAGTACAGGTGGCGGCCGAGTTATCCGCTGAAGGCACTCAACCTCTTCTCGGTTTCTATGGCTGGTCTGGGCCAGTACGAGTGGATTCGGGAAGACATTTAAATTGTTTGGCGATTTGAGATGATGGTTTTTTGGCTGATATAATCTTTCACAAATACCTGCTAGAGTGAGGAGGTCAACAAAACCGATCGGGCGTAAAGCTCGAATAACTGTCGCTTGACCATCGTCGCGGCCCAAAATGAAACCGCGCGTATTTCAAATCATCCGCCCTGCTCGGATACGTACGGGATTGACGGAGAGTTCCCCCGGGGGTCCTAAGGCGGCCGTGCGGCCTCGGTGTTCAAGCTACCGGTCCATTGCGGACTTGCAAGTGCACCGGGGGCCGGACCTCAATTTGATCTTAACCATAAGGCCAAGAAGAAGAAATGAGGGTGCCATAATGTATGAGTTTTTATATAAATATTCATGGATTTAGGGTGGGAATCATTGGCTGAAAGACGTCTCAATGCAAGATTGAAATGATTGAATAAATTTGATCCGCATGGCTCAGCACCGAGGTCTCGCAAATTATTCGTACTAATATATAAATTGATCGCTTGGATCATGCATATAAAATTCAGGAAATAGATGCCAGAGCTAGAAGACTTAAGGACTCCATTTCCCCCCGGACGATACGGGATAGCAACTGCAGGGTTATAGATAGCAAAAATTCCACTAGCCACCCTCAGCGTCTAAAAAATCATTAGTTGTATGTATTATGCATGCTCTTCCACTAACCTTATGCGTTTTGTTATAATCCATTCTTTCCGAATGACCACATTTGTGTTTATTTCATCTGTTTTTAAGTTTCCATTTCATTTCCTCGTCCCTCTCCGCGGGGGGAAATTCCTGCTACCAGCAACGTTGGGTCGAATTCGTTGCCTTTTACAGACTCTTTCGGGGTGGAGTGCTACGTGGTAAGTTTTCATGTGGTAGTGATGTTTAAATTTCTTGCTTGTTTGTCCTGGCTTCCGTGTTGTAGGATGCCTTCCGTGCTGCATCATGTGGTGCAGTTTTTTAGTTGTTTTGCGGTATATGCGTTTGCATGAGTATTGGATGAAGGGATTTTTGCATGAGTGTGTGCGCTGCTGTGGGTGTATTTTTGCGTGTTGTTTCTTTTGCATGTGGTGTATTTCCTTTTTACAGTTGGTGACCTAACACCCCACGCCACACGCCCTTGCGGCTGCTAACGGGGTATTATGTAGATAGAGATGAACTTTATGTTTTTTACCGGACTGCGCATCCTAAGCGCCGAAGTGCCTTCGCACACACTGCCCGGTAGAGTAGGGGGCCTCGACGACTCGAATTTCCTACTCCGCAGAATCGAGAGGTGGAAGGGGGCGGAGGAACTAGCACGCGAGGATGCTCTTCAAATGGCCCCCGCCGCCCCGTTTTTATGTGAAGGACGTGGCGGCATGGGAGGGCATCAAATCATGGCACCACGGGGCCTGGTGGACAATATTCTACGGCCTGAAACACCGTGGAATGTTCATTGAAAATTTTTCGTTTTGAACTAACAAAATGTTTAAAAGATAAAAATGCTGAAGACAGAGGGGTGCGACGGAGGGTTTTCCCGTTTTCTAAGGGACTGCGGAACGAAAAATTTCAACAAAATAAATTTTAAATTCAGCGCGTCGCGCCCACCAGAATGAATCCTCGCGTGCTAGGTCCTCCGCCCCCCTCCTCCCGCAATCAGTAGAGGAGGAACGTCTTGGCATTCGAGCCCGACTCCTCCCCTCCCCTTTTACCCACGGGTGGCACGTGCCAAGGCGCTTCGTCGCGTAGGAGCGCCGTGCGCGAAATCATACAGTTTGATCCCCCGACTCTTCTTCTTAGCCTAATGGCTAAGATCAAAGTGTAGTCCGGCCCATGGTGCGCTTCCAGGTCCCCTCCGGACCTGGCCGCTCTGCTTCCCCGCGGTCTGAGAAACCGCGGAACGAAACGTTTCAAAATATCAAAGTTTGCATTGATATCGTGATTCCCACCTGCATAGTCCAGGTGGCGGCCGAGTTATCCGCTGAAGGCACTCAACCTCTTCTCGGTTTCTATGGCTGGTCTGGGCCAGTACGAGTGGATTCGGGAAGACATTTAAATTGTTTGGCGATTTGAGGTGATGGTTTTTTGGCTGATATAATCTTTCACAAATACCTGCTAGAGTGAGGAGGTCAACAAAACCGATCGGGCGTAAAGCTCGAATAACTGTCGCTTGACCATCGTCGCGGCCCAAAATGAAACCGCGCGTATTTCAAATCATCCGCCCTGCTCGGATACGTACGGGATTGACGGAGAGTTCCCCCGGGGGTCCTAAGGCGGCCGTGCGGCCTCGGTGTTCAAGCTACCGGTCCATTGCGGACTTGCAAGTGCACCGGGGGCCGGACCTCAATTTGATCTTAACCATAAGGCCAAGAAGAAGAAATGAGGGTGCCATAATGTATGAGTTTTTATATAAATATTCATGGATTTAGGGTGGGAATCATTGGCTGAAAGACGTCTCAATGCAAGATTGAAATGATTGAATAAATTTGATCCGCATGGCTCAGCACCGAGGTCTCGCAAATTATTCGTACTAATATATAAATTGGTCGCTTGGATCATGCATATAAAATTCAGGAAATAGATGCCAGAGCTAGAAGACTTAAGGACTCCATTTCCCCCCGGACGATACGGGATAGCAACTGCAGGGTTATAGATAGCAAAAATTCCACTAGCCACCCTCAGCGTCTAAAAAATCATTAGTTGTATGTATTATGCATGCTCTTCCACTAACCTTATGCGTTTTGTTATAATCCATTCTTTCCGAATGACCACATTTGTGTTTATTTCATCTGTTTTTAAGTTTCCATTTCATTTCCTCGTCCCTCTCCGCGGGGGGAAATTCCTGCTACCAGCAACGTTGGGTCGAATTCGTTGCCTTTTACAGACTCTTTCGGGGTGGAGTGCTACGTGGTACATTTTCATGTGGTAGTGATGTTTAAATTTCTTGCTTGTTTGTGCTGGCTTCCGTGTTGTAGGATGCCTTCCTTGCTGCATCATGTGGTGCAGTTTTTTAGTTGTTTTGCGGTATATGCGTTTGCATGAGTATTGGATGAAGGGATTTTTGCATGAGTGTGTGCGCTGCTGTGGGTGTATTTTTGCGTGTTGTTTCTTTTGCATGTGGTGTATTTCCTTTTTACAGTTGGTGACCTAACACCCCACGCCACACGCCCTTGCGGCTGCTAACAGGGTATTATGTAGATATAGATGAACTTTATGTTTTTTACCGGACTGCGCATCCTAAGCGCCGAAGTGCCTTCGCACACACTGCCCGGTGGAGTAGGGGGCCTCGACGACTCGAATTTCCTACTCCGCAGAATCGAGAGGTGGAAGGGGGCGGAGGAACTAGCACGCGAGGATGCTCTTCTAATGGCCCCCGCCGCCCCGTTTTTATGTGAAGGACGTGGCGGCATGAGAGGGCATTAAATCATGGCACCGCAGGGCCTGGTGGACAATATTCTACGGCCTGAAACACCGTGGAATGTTAATTGAAAATTTTTCGTTTTGAACTAACAAAATGTTTAAAAGATGTAAATGCTGAAGACAGAGGGGTGCGACGGAGGGTTTTCCCGTTTTCTAAGGGACTGCGGAACGAAAAATTTCAACAAAATAAATTTTAAACTCAGCGCGTCGCGCCCACCAGAATGAATCCTCGCGTGCTAGGTCCTCCGCCCCCCTCCTCCCGCAATCAGTTGAGAAAAAACGTCTTGGCATTCGAGCCCGACTCCTCCCCTCCCCTTTTACCCACGGGTGGCACGTGCCAAGGCGCTTCGTCGCGTAGGAGCGCCGTGCGCGAAATCATACAGTTTGGTCCCCCGACTCTTCTTCTTAGCCTAATGGCTAAGATCAAAGTGTAGTCCGGCCCATGGTGCGCTTCCAGGTCCCCTCCGGACCTGGCCGCTCTGCTTCCCCGCGGTCTGAGAAACCGCGGAACGAAAAATTTCAAAATATCAAAGTTTGCATTGATATCGTGATTCCCACCTGCATAGTCCAGGTGGCGGCCGAGTTATCCGCTGAAGGCACTCAACCTCTTCTCGGTTTCTATGGCTGGTCTGGGCCAGTACGAGTGGATTCGGGAAGACATTTAAATTGTTTGGCGATTTGAGATGATGGTTTTTTGGCTGATATAATCTTTCACAAATACCTGCTAGAGTGAGGAGGTCAACAAAACCGATCGGGCGTAAAGCTCGAATAACTGTCGCTTGACCATCGTCGCGGCCGAAAATGAAACCGCGCGTATTTCAAATCATCCGCCCTGCTCGGATACGTACGGGATTGACGGAGAGTTCCCCCGGGGGTCCTAAGGCGGCCGTGCGGCCTCGGTGTTCAAGCTACCGGTCCATTGCGGACTTGCAAGTGCACCGGGGGCCGGACCTCAATTTGATCTTAACCATAAGGCCAAGAAGAAGAAATGAGGGTGCCATAATGTATGAGTTTTTATATAAATATTCATGGATTTAGGGTGGGAATCTTTGGCTGAAAGTCGTCTCAATGCAAGATTGAAATGATGAATAAATTTGATCCGCATGGCTCAGCACCGAGGTCTCGCAAATTATTCGTACTAATATATAAATTGGTCGCTTGGATCATGCATATAAAATTCAGGAAATAGATGCCAGAGCTAGAAGACTTAAGGACTCCATTTCCCCCCGGACGATTCGGGATAGCAATTCAGGGTTATAGATAGCAAAAATTCCACTAGCCACCCTCAGCTTCTAAAAAATCATTAGTTGTATGTATTATGCATGCTCTTCCACTAACCTTATGCGTTTTGTTATAATCCATTCTTTCCGAATGACCACATTTGTGTTTATTTCATCTGTTTTTAAGTTTCCATTTAATTTCCTCGTCCCTCTCCGCGGGGGGAAATTCCTGCTACCAGCAACGTTGGGTCGAATTCGTTGCCTTTTACAGACTCTTTCGGGGTGGAGTGCTACGTGGTACATTTTCATGTGGTAGTGATGTTTAAATTTCTTGCTTGTTTGTGCTGGCTTCCGTGTTGTAGGATGCCTTCCGTGCTGCATCATGTGGTGCAGTTTTTTAGTTGTTTTGCGGTATATGCGTTTGCATGAGTATTGGATGAAGGGATTTTTGCATGAGTGTGTGCGCTGCTGTGGGTGTATTTTTGCGTGTTGTTTCTTTGCATGTGGTGTATTTCCTTTTTACAGTTGGTGACCTAACACCCCACGCCCTTGCGGCTGCTAACGGGGTATTATGTAGATATAGATGAACTTTATGTTTTTTACCGGACTGCGCATCCTAAGCGCCGAAGTGCCTTCGCACACACTGCCCGGTGGAGTAGGGGGCCTCGACGACTCGAATTTCCTACTCCGCAGAATCGAGAGGTGGAAGGGGGCGGAGGAACTAGCACGCGAGGATGCTCTTCTAATGGCCCCCGCCGCCCCGTTTTTATGTGAAGGACGTGGCGGCATGGGAGGGCATTAAATCATGGCACCACGGGGCCGGGTGGACAATATTCTACGGCCTGAAACACCGTGGAATGTTAATTGAAAATTTTTCGTTTTGAACTAACAAAATGTTTAAAAGATGTAAATGCTGAAGACAGAGGGGTGCGACGGATGGTTTTCCCGTTTTCTAAGGGACTGCGGAACGAAAAATTTCAACAAAATAAATTTTAAATTCAGCGCGTCGCGCCCACCAGAATGAATCCTCGCGTGCTAGGTCCTCCGCCCCCCTCCTCCCGCAATCAGTAGAGGAGGAACGTCTTGGCATTCGAGCCCGACTCCTCTCCCCTTTTACCCACGGGTGGCACGTGCCAAGGCGCTTCGTCGCGTAGGAGCGCCGTGCGCGAAATCATACAGTTTGGTCCCCCGACTCTTCTTCTTAGCCTAATGGCTAAGATCAAAGTGTAGTCCGGCCCATGGTGCGCTTCCAGGTCCCCCTCCGGACCTGGCCGCTCTGCTTCCCCGCGGTCTGAGAAACCGCGGAACGAAACATTTCAAAATATCAAAGTTTGCATTGATATCGTGATTCCCACCTGCATAGTCCAGGTGGCGGCCGAGTTATCCGCTGAAGGCACTCAACCTCTTCTCGGTTTCTAATGCTGGTCTGGGCCAGTACGAGTGGATTCGGGAAGACATTTAAATTGTTTGGCGATTTGAGATGATGGTTTTTTGGCTGATATAATCTTTCACAAATACCTGCTAGAGTGAGGAGGTCAACAAAACCGATCGGGCGTAAAGCTCGAATAACTGTCGCTTGACCATCGTCGCGGCCGAAAATGAAACCGCGCGTATTTCAAATCATCCGCCCTGCTCGGATACGTACGGGATTGACGGAGAGTTCCCCCGGGGGTCCTAAGGCGGCCGTGCGGCCTCGGTGTTCAAGCTACCGGTCCATTGCGGACTTGCAAGTGCACCGGGGGCCGGACCTCAATTTGATCTTAACCATAAGGCCAAGAAGAAGAAATGAGGGTGCCATAATGTATGAGTTTTTATAAAAATATTCATGGATTTAGGGTGGGAATCTTTGGCTGAAAGACGTCTCAATGCAAGATTGAAATGATTGAATAAATTTGATCCGCATGGCTCAGCACCGAGGTCTCGCAAATTATTCGTACTAATATATAAATTGGTCGCTTGGATCATGCATATAAAATTCAGGAAATAGATGCCAGAGCTAGAAGACTTAAGGACTCCATTTCCCCCCGGACGATACGGGATAGCAACTGCAGGGTTATAGATAGCAAAAATTCCACTAGCCACCCTCAGCGTCTAAAAAATCATTAGTTGTATGTATTATGCATGCTCTTCCACTAACCTTATGCGTTTTGTTATAATCCATTCTTTCCGAATGACCACATTTGTGTTTATTTCATCTGTTTTTAAGTTTCCATTTCATTTCCTCGTCCCTCTCCGCGGGGGGAAATTCCTGCCACCAGCAACGTTGGGTCGAATTCGTTGCCTTTTACAGACTCTTTCGGGGTGGAGTGCTACGTGGTACATTTTCATGTGGTAGTGATGTTTAAATTTCTTGCTTGTTTGTCCTGGCTTCCGTGTTGTAGGATGTCTTCCGTGCTGCATCATGTGGTGCAGTTTTTTAGTTGTTTTGCGGTATATGCGTTTGCATGAGTATTGGATGAAGGGATTTTTGCATGAGTGTGTGCGCTGCTGTGGGTGTATTTTTGCGTGTTGTTTCTTTTGCATGTGGTGTATTTCCTTTTTACAGTTGGTGACCTAACACCCCACGCCCTTGCGGCTGCTAACGGGGTATTATGTAGATATAGATGAACTTTATGTTTTTTACCGGACTGCGCATCCTAAGCGCCGAAGTGCCTTCGCACACACTGCCCGGTGGAGTAGGGGGCCTCGACGACTCGAATTTCCTACTCCGCAGAATCGAGAGGTGGAAGGGGGCGGAGGAACTAGCACGCGAGGATGCTCTTCTAATGGCCCCCGCCGCCCCGTTTTTATGTGAAGGACGTGGCGGCATGGGAGGGCATTAAATCATGGCACCACGGGGCCTGGTGGACAATATTCTACGGCCTGAAACACCGTGGAATGTTAATTGAAAATTTTTCGTTTTGAACTAACAAAATGTTTAAAAGATGTAAATGCTGAAGACAGAGGGGTGCGACGGAGGGTTTTCCCGTTTTCTAAGGGACTGCGGAACGAAAAATTTCAACAAAATAAATTTTAAATTCAGCGCGTCGCGCCCACCAGAATGAATCCTCGCGTGCTAGGTCCTCCGCCCCCCTCCTCCCGCAATCAGTAGAGGAGGAACGTCTTGGCATTCGAGCCCGACTCCTCTTCTCCCCTTTTACCCACGGGTGGCACGTGCCAAGGCGCTTCGTCGCGTAGGAGCGCCGTGCGCGAAATCATACAGTTTGGTCCCCCGACTCTTCTTCTTAGCCTAATGGCTAAGATCAAAGTGTAGTCCGGCCCATGGTGCGCTTCCAGGTCCCCCTCCGGACCTGGCCGCTCTGCTTCCCCGCGGTCTGAGAAACCGCGGAACGAAACATTTCAAAATATCAAAGTTTGCATTGATATCGTGATTCCCACCTGCATAGTCCAGGTGGCGGCCGAGTTATCCGCTGAAGGCACTCAACCTCTTCTCGGTTTCTAATGCTGGTCTTGGCCAGTACGAGTGGATTCGGGAAGACATTTAAATTGTTTGGCGATTTGAGATGATGGTTTTTTGGCTGATATAATCTTTCACAAATACCTGCTAGAGTGAGGAGGTCAACAAAACCGATCGGGCGTAAAGCTCGAATAACTGTCGCTTGACCATCGTCGCGGCCGAAAATGAAACCGCGCGTATTTCAAATCATCCGCCCTGCTCGGATACGTACGGGATTGACGGAGAGTTCCCCCGGGGGTCCTAAGGCGGCCGTGCGGCCTCGGTGTTCAAGCTACCGGTCCATTGCGGACTTGCAAGTGCACCGGGGGCCGGACCTCAATTTGATCTTAACCATAAGGCCAAGAAGAAGAAATGAGGGTGCCATAATGTATGAGTTTTTATATAAATATTCATGGATTTAGGGTGGGAATCTTTGGCTGAAAGACGTCTCAATGCAAGATTGAAATGATTGAATAAATTTGATCCGCATGGCTCAGCACCGAGGTCTCGCAAATTATTCGTACTAATATATAAATTGGTCGCTTGGATCATGCATATAAAATTCAGGAAATAGATGCCAGAGCTAGAAGACTTAAGGACTCCATTTCCCCCCGGACGATACGGGATAGCAACTGCAGGGTTATAGATAGCCAAAATTCCACTAGCCACCCTCAGCGTTTAAAAAATCATTAGTTGTATGTATTATGCATGCTCTTCCACTAACCTTATGCGTTTTGTTATAATCCATTCTTTCCGAATGACCACATTTGTGTTTATTTCATCTGTTTTTAAGTTTCCATTTCATTTCCTCGTCCCTCTCCGCGGGGGGAAATTCCTGCCACCAGCAACGTTGGGTCGAATTCGTTGCCTTTTACAGACTCTTTCGGGGTGGAGTGCTACGTGGTACATTTTCATGTGGTAGTGATGTTTAAATTTCTTGCTTGTTTGTCCTGGCTTCCGTGTTGTAGGATGCCTTCCGTGCTGCATCATGTGGTGCAGTTTTTTAGTTGTTTTGCGGTATATGCGTTTGCATGAGTATTGGATGAAAGGATTTTTGCATGAGTGTGTGCGCTGCTGTGGGTGTATTTTTGCGTGTTGTTTCTTTTGCATGTGGTGTATTTCCTTTTTACAGTTGGTGACCTAACACCCCACGCCCTTGCGGCTGCTAACGGGGTATAATGTAGATATAGATGAACTTTATGTTTTTTACCGGACTGCGCATCCTAAGCGCCGAAGTGCCTTCGCACACACTGCCCGGTGGAGTAGGGGACCTCGACGACTCGAATTTCCTACTCCGCAGAATCGAGAGGTGGAAGGGGGCGGAGAAACTAGCACGCGAGGATGCTCTTCTAATGGCCCCCGCCGCCCCGTTTTTATGTGAAGGACGTGGCGGCATGGGAGGGCATTAAATCATGGCACCACGGGGCCTGGTGGACAATATTCTACGGCCTGAAACACCGTGGAATGTTAATTGAAAATTTTTCGTTTTGAACTAACAAAATGTTTAAAAGATGTAAATGCTGAAGACAGAGGGGTGCGACGGAGGGTTTTCCCGTTTTCTAAGGGACTGCGGAACGAAAAATTTCAACAAAATAAATTTTAAATTCAGCGCGTCGCGCCCACCAGAATGAATCCTCGCGTGCTAGGTCCTCCGCCCCCCTCCTCCCGCAATCAGTATAGGATGAACGTCTTGGCATTCGAGCCCGACTCCTCTCCTCCCCTTTTACCCACGGGTGGCACGTGCCAAGGCGCTTCGTCGCGTAGGAGCGCCGTGCGCGAAATCATACAGTTTGGTCCCCCGACTCTTCTTCTTAGCCTAATGGCTAAGATCAAAGTGTAGTCCGGCCCATGGTGCGCTTCCAGGTCCCCCTCCGGACCTGGCCGCTCTGCTTCCCCGCGGTCTGAGAAACCGCGGAACGAAACATTTCAAAATATCAAAGCTTCCATTGATATCGTGATTCCCACCTGCATAGTCCAGGTGGCGGCCGAGTTATCCGCTGAAGGCACTCAACCGCTTCTCGGTTTCTAATGCTGGTCTGGGCCAGTACGAGTGGATTCGGGAAGACATTTAAATTGTTTGGCGATTTGAGATGATGGTTTTTTGGCTGATATAATCTTTCACAAATACCTGCTAGAGTGAGGAGGTCAACAAAACCGATCGGGCGTAAAGCTCGAATAACTGTCGCTTGACCATCGTCGCGGCCGAAAATGAAACCGCGCGTATTTCAAATCATCCGCCCTGCTCGGATACGTACGGGATTGACGGAGAGTTCCCCCGGGGGTCCTAAGACGGCCGTGCGGCCTCGGTGTTCAAGCTACCGGTCCATTGCGGACTTGCAAGTGCACCGGGGGCCGGACCTCAATTTGATCTTAACCATAAGGCCAAGAAGAAGAAATGAGGGTGCCATAATGTATGAGTTTTTATATAAATATTCATGGATTTAGGGTGGGAATCTTTGGCTGAAAGACGTCTCAATGCAAGATTGAAATGATTGAATAAATTTGATCCGCATGGCTCAGCACCGAGGTCTCGCAAATTATTCGTACTAATATATAAATTGGTCGCTTGGATCATGCATATAAAATTCAGGAAATAGATGCCAGAGCTAGAAGACTTAAGGACTCCATTTCCCCCCGGACGATACGGGATAGCAACTGCAGGGTTATAGATAGCCAAAATTCCACTAGCCACCCTCAGCGTTTAAAAAATCATTAGTTGTATGTATTATGCATGCTCTTCCACTAACCTTATGCGTTTTGTTATAATCCATTCTTTCCGAATGACCACATTTGTGTTTATTTCATCTGTTTTTAAGTTTCCATTTCATTTCCTCGTCCCTCTCCGCGGGGGGAAATTCCTGCCACCAGCAACGTTGGGTCGAATTCGTTGCCTTTTACAGACTCTTTCGGGGTGGAGTGCTACGTGGTACATTTTCATGTGGTAGTGATGTTTAAATTTCCTGCTTGTTTGTCCTGGCTTCCGTGTTGTAGGATGCCTTCCGTGCTGCATCATGTGGTGCAGTTTTTTAGTTGTTTTGCGGTATATGCGTTTGCATGAGTATTGGATGAAGGGATTTTTGCATGAACGTGTGCGCTGCTGTGGGTGTATTTTTGCGTGTTGTTTCTTTTGCATGTGGTGTATTTCCTTTTTACAGTTGGTGACCTAACACCCCACGCCCTTGCGGCTGCTAACGGGGTATTATGTAGATATAGATGAACTTTATGTTTTTTACCGGACTGCGCATCCTAAGCGCCGAAGTGCCTTCGCACACACTGCCCGGTGGAGTAGGGGACCTCGACGACTCGAATTTCCTACTCCGCAGAATCGAGAGGTGGAAGGGGGCGGAGAAACTAGCACGCGAGGATGCTCTTCTAATGGCCCCCGCCGCCCCGTTTTTATGTGAAGGACGTGGCGGCATGGGAGGGCATTAAATCATGGCACCACGGGGCCTGGTGGACAATATTCTACGGCCTGAAACACCGTGGAATGTTAATTGAAAATTTTTCGTTTTGAACTAACAAAATGTTTAAAAGATGTAAATGCTGAAGACAGAGGGGTGCGACGGAGGGTTTTCCCGTTTTCTAAGGGACTGCGGAACGAAAAATTTCAACAAAATAAATTTTAAATTCAGCGCGTCGCGCCCACCAGAATGAATCCTCGCGTGCTAGGTCCTCCGCCCCCCTCCTCCCGCAATCAGTAGAGGAGGAACGTCTTGGCATTCGAGCCCGACTCCTCTCCTCCCCTTTTACCCACGGGTGGCACGTGCCAAGGCGCTTCGTCGCGTAGGAGCGCCGTGCGCGAAATCATACAGTTTGGTCCCCCGACTCTTCTTCTTAGCCTAATGGCTAAGATCAAAGTGTAGTCCGGCCCATGGTGCGCTTCCAGGTCCCCCTCCGGACCTGGCCGCTCTGCTTCCCCGCGGTCTGAGAAACCGCGGAACGAAACATTTCAAAATATCAAAGTTTGCATTGATATCGTGATTCCCACCTGCATAGTCCAGGTGGCGGCCGAGTTATCCGCTGAAGGCACTCAACCTCTTCTCGGTTTCTAATGCTGGTCTGGGCCAGTACGAGTGGATTCGGGAAGACATTTAAATTGTTTGGCGATTTGAGATGATGGTTTTTTGGCTGATATAATCTTTCACAAATACCTGCTAGAGTGAGGAGGTCAACAAAACCGATCGGGCGTAAAGCTCGAATAACTGTCGCTTGACCATCGTCGCGGCCGAAAATGAAACCGCGCGTATTTCAAATCATCCGCCCTGCTCGGATACGTACGGGATTGACGGAGAGTTCCCCCGGGGGTCCTAAGGCGGCCGTGCGGCCTCGGTGTTCAAGCTACCGGTCCATTGCGGACTTGCAAGTGCACCGGGGGCCGGACCTCAATTTGATCTTAACCATAAGGCCAAGAAGAAGAAATGAGGGTGCCATAATGTATGAGTTTTTATATAAATATTCATGGATTTAGGGTGGGAATCTTTGGCTGAAAGACGTCTCAATGCAAGATTGAAATGATTGAATAAATTTGATCCGCATTGCTCAGCACCGAGGTCTCGCAAATTATTCGTACTAATATATAAATTGGTCGCTTGGATCATGCATATAAAATTCAGGAAATAGATGCCAGAGCTAGAAGACTTAAGGACTCCATTTCCCCCCGGACGATACGGGATAGCAACTGCAGGGTTATAGATAGCCAAAATTCCACTAGCCACCCTCAGCGTTTAAAAAATCATTAGTTGTATGTATTATGCATGCTCTTCCACTAACCTTATGCGTTTTGTTATAATCCATTCTTTCCGAATGACCACATTTGTGTTTATTTCATCTGTTTTTAAGTTTCCATTTCATTTCCTCGTCCCTCTCCGCGGGGGGGAAATTCCTGCCACCAGCAACGTTGGGTCGAATTCGTTGCCTTTTACAGACTCTTTCGGGGTGGAGTGCTACGTGGTACATTTTTCATGTGGTAGTGATGTTTAAATTTCTTGCTTGTTTGTCCTGGCTTCCGTGTTGTAGGATGCCTTCCGTGCTGCATCATGTGGTGCAGTTTTTTAGTTGTTTTGCGGTATATGCGTTTGCATGAGTATTGGATGAAGGGATTTTTGCATGAGTGTGTGCGCTGCTGTGGGTGTATTTTTGCGTGTTGTTTCTTTTGCATGTGGTGTATTTCCTTTTTACAGTTGGTGACCTAACACCCCACGCCCTTGCGGCTGCTAACGGGGTATTATGTAGATATAGATGAACTTTATGTTTTTTACCGGACTGCGCATCCTAAGCGCCGAAGTGCCTTCGCACACACTGCCCGGTGGAGTAGGGGACCTCGACGACTCGAACTTCCTACTCCGCAGAATCGAGAGGTGGAAAGGGGCGGAGAAACTAGCACGCGAGGATGCTCTTCTAATGGCCCCCCGCCGCCCCGTTTTTATGTGAAGGACGTGGCGGCATGGGAGGGCATTAAATCATGGCACCACGGGGCCTGGTGGACAATATTCTACGGCCTGAAACACCGTGGAATGTAAATTGAAAATTTTTCGTTTTGAACTAACAAATGTTTAAAAGATGTAAATGCTGAAGACAGAGGGGTGCGACGGAGGAATTTCCCGTTTTCTAAGGGACTGCGGAACGAAAAATTTCAACAAAATAAATTTTAAATTCAGCGCGTCGCGCCCACCAGAATGCCCCGTGCCCCGTGCGTTATCTCGGTCGCTTGACCGTCTGTATTGCTGCGTCCAGCTGAAGCTGTTTACAGCATGCGTCTCTTAAGGTGAGTTTCTGTTTATATTTCCTTCGTGATAGTTTGTTTGCTTGTATTTTTAGTTTTTATTATTATTTTTTTTTCTTGTTGATGTCTTTCTTTTTTTTTCTTTTAAAAAGCTAGTGTAAGCGTTTTCCCCTGTTATTCCTCCTTGGGTTAGTTTTATGTAAGTTCAGTGTGGCACAGGGACATGAGCTGTTGTTCCTATTTTAGGTCTTTTGTGCGTTGTCAACTCTCCAGGGAGAGTAACTCCATAGGTCAGTCAAGAGGGGATTTTCGGTGCTTCGTAGTGAAGCTTCCATGTCTGTAGCCATCTTTTTTGCAATGGACAGGATTGGCGTTAACTTTAGGTCCTTTCTCAGCTCACTGTTTCTAATGAACCAAGGGGCTCCGACGAATCTCCTGACAATTTTGTTCTCCGTCGATTGAATTTTGTTAAGGTTAGTTTTGGCGGCTTGTAGCCATACTGGCGCTGCGTAGGTTAGCAGAGGACGGATCATGGCCGTGTAGATGATTTTTTTTGTTTTTAAATCTAACGGTGATCTTGGTTGCATGATGGGTTTTAACGCTGCCGCCGCTGCTGTTGCTTTTCCGATGGCCTGTTTGATGTGCTGGGTCCATCTGAGGCCTTTATCGATAGTTATTCCTAGGTATTTTACCTTTTCTTTTCTAGGGATACAGTCGTTACCAAGGAAGAGGGGTGGCCCGATTCCTGCCTTTGGCCTCCTGCTAAAAGTCATATGTACGCTTTTTTTACTGTTTGCTTTTAGTTTCCAGTCGATCAACCACTCATTGAGGGTATCTAATTGGGACTGTAGCCTATCCGCCGCCCAAGACGGGTTTGTGGCCTTTGCTGTAATCGTGGTGTCGTCGGCGAATAAGTATATTTCAGCGCCAGGGTTACGTGGCACGTCGTTAACGTATACCGAAAATAGTGATGGCGACAGAACGGAGCCCTGTGGGACTCCGGCATTGATGCTCTTCCTCTCTGAAATGCAGCCGGCATTGTCGACATGGAAGGTTCTTCCTTCCAGGAAGGACTTGATAATCTTTAGGAGGTATGTCGGGGTCGGTGAGTTAGTGAGCTTGAGGAGTAAGCCCTCTGACCAAACTCGATCAAACGCAGCTTCCAGATCCAGAAAGGCCGCCTGGGTGATCATTCCCTTGTTAAAACCATTTGTGATGTTCTAAGTTAACCTTAATATCTGGTGGGTTGTTGAGGTCCTGGGCCGAAACCCGGCCTGCTCGGGGATGGTTCCTTCCTCCAGGAACGGGCTTAGTCTATTTTTAACGGCTGACTCGAAAAGTTTACCGGTGGTATTCAATAGACTGATCGGCCGATATGATGCCGGGTCACTGAGTGGTTTTTGAGGTTTTGGAAGCATTTTGATCTTGGCCCACTTCCACTCAAACGGGAAGTGGCCGGAGTTTAGAGCTGCGTTGAAAAGTTTGGCTAGGAACCGATGGGCGTTCGGTGGGCATCGTTTCAAAATTTTGTTACTTATGCCGTCCGGACCACCTGCGCCTTTAGGTTTGAGTCGCTTTATTAGGAAGCCGACTTCCTCTGGAGTGATTGGGGACGTTTGGCTGTTTGGCGCCCAATTGAGACTATTCCAGTTGTTGACCGCCTCTGAGGCGTACGTCGAGCCGCCTGTGTTATTAAACCTTTCTTCGAGTATATCCGCGAAGAGGTTACTTTTTTCCTCGTCTGTGAAGGCGGTGGTGTCCTCGCTCTCCAGTGGTGGGGATCCAGCCTTTGGTCCTTTGAGGGCCTTGGCAAGTTTCCACGCTGAGCCGTCTACAGTGGAGAGCTCCGCAACTGTCTTTTCCAGGTGTTTTTCCTGTGTTCCCTCAGTAGAGTTTGCACCTTGTTGCGGAGGACGCAGAAGAGCTGTCTACTCTCCATTTCTCTATTTCTTTGCCATTTGCGCCTTGCCCGGTTCCTTTCTGTAATACATCGTAGAATTTCGTCTGGAATGCCGTGTTGCAGTGTGGTCTTTTTTGAAGGCTGCCTAGGCAACACGCAGTGCTGCGTTTACCTCTTTTGCCCAAATGATGGCGGCTTTGTCTATTTGAGGGGGAGAGTGTAGTGGTAGACTATTCAGGACTGCTATTTTCCCTTCCAGTGTCTCGCCGAACAAGTTCCAATTAATTTTGGTACCTTCGTTACTCAAGGAAGGAATTAGTGACAGGTTGACGGTGTACAAAAGCGGAAGGTGGTCTGAGGAGGAGTTATCAAGTGTTATGGGAGTCGATATATTGGGTGTGTTCTTTGAAAGAACGATGTCCAGGATGTCATTTTTGTTGCTCGGGATATTGGTGTAGTGAGTATAGGTATTAGGTGCGCTGATGACGAAGTTTACTTCTTGTTGCAGTCGGCCGTAGTCTGGTTCCCGCTGCGTTTGCGGCGCGGCATCCCAGTCTGGATGTTTGCAGTTGAAGTCGCCTCCCAGGATGCACTTATCCTTAATGATTGACCTCAGCGCTCCTTCGTCCGTGGGTGTGAGATTGCCCGGAGGCAGGTATATCGACCAGAAATTAATGTTTCCGCCCGTGGTGGTGATTGTGGCGCCTATTGCTTCAAGGCGGTAGGAACGTGGAGGAGGTAACATTTTGGCTTGGTGGCATGACTTGACAAGCACCATTACTCCTCCTCCGGCCTTATTTTTCCTATCACAGCGGAACTGTTTGTAACCCGGTGTGAAAAGATTTTTTGACGTTGTAAGCCAGGTCTCCTGGAGCAATACTATGTCGGCATGGTTTTCCGACAAGAGAAGGAGTAACTCTTCCTTTTTGTTACTGACGCTATTCGCATTCCACTGAATGATTCTCATTGTCGAAGTTGGTGCGTTTTTCATCATAAGAATAGGATGGCGGCTTTAGTTACTTCTTCTATTAGTATTTCAGATGTGGATTTGCCATGAGGCGGGTTGATAAGTTTACTTATCAAGCCCGTGAGCCAGGAGATAATTTTATTTTTTAGTTCGTTAATTCCTTCGGCCTGGGGCGCTGGTATGGCTGCCGAGGAAACGGGTTGGGAAGTGGCGTTTGGTGCTGTTGGAGGCGCCGGAAAATTAGATTCGGAAAGTGCGGGAGCTAGTGCAACTGCGGGCGCCCCACGGTTAGATTGGGCGCTTCGCAATTTCTCAGCGTAAGTTCGGTAGCGCTGACATCCGCGGTAATTCGCGGGGTGAGGGCCTCCACAGTTAGCGCAGGTTGCTGGTTCTGGGCGACTTCGGGAGCAATCCGAGGAGAAATGATTTTCTCCACATTTCACACATCTGCTGTTTAGACCGCATGTTTTGTAAGTGTGCCCAAAGCGTTGGCATCGCTTGCATTGCGGAGGGCCGTTGGATGGGCGGAATGGTTCGATGGTGATTACTAGCCCACAGAGATGGGTTAGTGCAAGAAAGTTTTTTTTGTCGCTTTCCCTTGTAATCTTAATTTGAAACAAGGGAAGTAACCGGGCTGGAAGAGGAGGGATCTCCGCGTCCGGGTCCGCTGCCAAAATATCTTCCCTCTCTTTTCTTTGGCGCCATGTCGGACGCGACGTCTTCATTTGAATTATTTCGTCTATGGGTAGATTGTTTTCCAGGAGATCTTCCTTAACGTCCTCGATTTTTGAGTCGACCGTCAACCCTCGTATCACTAGATATGTTTTCTTGTCCTCTTTCAGTTGGTAAGTAAAAAACTCCCAGTTCTTTTCCCTTAAAAGTGCCGTAACCTTCCTGTAGTCGTCGCTCTTTGTACAGCAAATTTTAATGTGGGACCCTGTGAAGGAGCATACCGGAGGGAAGTTGCAACAGGACGTAATTTGCCTTTTTTTTATGTTCCATTCCGAGTGATCTTTCAGAAAAATTGGCGGTATTCGGTCTCTCTTCGGTTGTTCCGGAGAGGCGTCGTCGTCTATCTGCATTGTTATTGGTTCAGGTACTTCACTCAGCACTTCATATCTGTTTGCCGTGCTTGTGTCTCGTTGCACAGAATCGGCTTCCCGGGGTGACTTTTGAATTTTCCTCTTTTTGGAGGTAGCAACGGTATAGCCGTCTTTGTCAGGAGATGTGCACTGCGTACTTTTCACGACCTCTGGGTGAGCCGTATTGTCACTGGTTTTCATCGATGAGTGGTTTCGTGTATTTTTGGAGTCGCCAATCCCTAAATGAACGGGAAGCAATGGACTACTTTCAGCGCGGCGAGCAATGGCAGATACGGGGTCAGTAGGCTTCTCAGTAGGGTCTGGGCGAATTCGACCCTTGAGAGGACCTTTTGTCTGCTCCTTTACGGCGTCATTATATTCGTTGTTTATTGAGCAGGTATCACTCTGCCTCATTAACTTGTGAAATCGTGGATCTTTCAACAGGTATTTTGGAACGGAGATGGTCACAGTTTCTCCATTTTCTTTAGCAGGGTCCTTCTTTGGTAGCAACGACAGAAGCGTATTCAGAGCAGTGGTTGCACTGTCCTTGTCCAAGGGGTTGCTCGGATTTAGTCCTTCCATACTTCTCTTTTGGTTTGTAGGAGTCTCCACCTAGGGGGGGGGGTTCCGCCGCAATCTCAGTTGAGGAACCTTAGCAAAACCGGCCGATCCATCCGACAAGCGGAAAGGGCACAGTCGGTCTAAGCCTGGTCCTCCCTAGCCTACACGCTATTCCCTAAGGAGTGGACCCGTGCCGATCCCCTGGGAGTGCAATGAGGGAGATCCCTCTTCCCTGGTTTTCAAACACGGGGCGACCTACGGGGCGTACCGAAACACCACCCGGAGGTGAGAAGAAGGATCTAAGTTAGCCTTCCCCTCCGAGCGCTTCCAGTACGTAATTGGAGACTCCTTGGATTCTAAATTAGTGAAATAACTCACTAGTGCCACCTAGTCAGTTCGGAGTATGAGTATTCCAGTCGGTATTCCATCTTCATTTTCGATGCGTATCAGAGTCAGATGTAAATGAAGAGTAAAGATGTAAATGCTGAAGACAGAGGGGTGCGACGGAGGGTTTTCCCGTTTTCTAAGGGACTGCGGAACGAAAAATTTCAACAAAATAAATTTTAAATTCAGCGCGTCGCGCCCACCAGAATGAATCCTCGCGTGCTAGGTCCTCCGCCCCCCTCCTCCCGCAATCAGTAGAGGAGGAACGTCTTGGCATTCGAGCCCGACTCCTCCCCTCCCCTTTTACCCACGGGTGGCACGTGCCAAGGCGCTTCGTCGCGTAGGAGCGCCGTGCGCGAAATCATACAGTTTGATCCCCCGACTCTTCTTCTTAGCCTAATGGCTAAGATCAAAGTGTAGTCCGGCCCATGGTGCGCTTCCAGGTCCCCCCTCCGGACCTGGCCGCTCTGCTTCCCCGCGGTCTGAGAAACCGCGGAACGAAACATTTCAAAATATCAAAGTTTCCATTGATATCGTGATTCCCACCTGCATAGTCCAGGTGGCAGCCGAGTTATCCGCTGAAGGCACTCAACCTCTTCTCGGTTTCTATGGCTGGTCTGGGCCAGTACGAGTGGATTCGGGAAGACATTTAAATTGTTTGGCGATTTGAGATGATGGTTTTTTGGCTGATATAATCTTTCACAAATACCTGCTAGAGTGAGGAGGTCAACAAAACCGATCGGGCGTAAAGCTCGAATAACTGTCGCTTGACCATCGCATGACATCGCGGCCGAAAATGAAACCGCGCGTATTTCAAATCATCCGCCCTGCTCGGATACGTACGGGATTGACGGAGAGTTGCCCCCGGGGGTCCTAAGGCGGCCGTGCGGCCTCGGTGTTCAAGCTACCGGTCCATTGCGGACTTGCAAGTGCACCGGGGGCCGGACCTCAATTTGATCTTAACCATAAGGCCAAGAAGAAGAAATGAGGGTGCCATAATGTATGAGTTTTTATATAAATATTCATGGATTTAGGGTGGGAATCATTGGCTGAAAGACGTCTCAATGCAAGATTGAAATGATTGAATAAATTTGATCCGCATGGCTCAGCACCGAGGTCTCGCAAATTATTCGTACTAATATATAAATTGGTCGCTTGGATCATGCATATAAAATTCAGGAAATAGATGCCAGAGCTAGAAGACTTAAGGACTTCATTTCCCCCCGGACGATACAGGATAGCAACTGCAGGGTTATAGATAGCAAAAATTCCACTAGCCACCCTCAGCGTCTAAAAAATCATTAGTTGTATGTATTATGCATGCTCTTCCACTAACCTTATGCGTTTTGTTATAATCCATTCTTTCCGAATGACCACATTTGTGTTTATTTCATCTGTTTTTAAGTTTCCATTTCATTTCCTCGTCCCTCTCCGCGGGGGGAAATTCCTGCTACCAGCAACGTTGGGTCGAATTCGATGCCTTTTACAGACTCTTTCGGGGTGGAGTGCTACGTGGTACATTTTCATGTGGTAGTGATGTTTAAATTTCTTGCTTGTTTGTCCTGGCTTCCGTGTTGTAGGATGCCTTCCGTGCTGCATCATGTGGTGCAGTTTTTTAGT